>NC_047088.1:81534168-81692003 GCF_902459505.1 Geotrypetes seraphini | reverse complement strand
CAGATGAGGTGCAAATGCGCAAGAACGAATCGTGGAAATGAAGATGCCATAGAAATTACCACAGGGAGGGGTAGGGGTGGGTGTGAGAAGAAGAAGAAAAATAAAAAGCTTACTAGTACCTAGTTTTCCCACCAGCAGCTAGAAATCAGTAAACCAAGGATAATTGAACTGGTTCCTATGTCACCTGTGTGAGGCATTTCTGTTTCATGCGCTTGCAAGGGAAGCTTTGCTGAGGCCTCCAGGCAACCACACTTGCCCACAAAGAAGCACCTGGGAAAGTTTTCAAGGAGTAAAAGTGGCCAGTATGGGGATTGAACCCATGACCTTGGCGTTATTAGCACCACACTCTAACCAGCTGAGCTAACCGGCCAACGTAGGTGATGCGCTTGGAACTCTCACCTCTATGTAAAGAAAGTGCACTAGTGCTACACATCCTCCGACATTTCCACTGAGAAGAAGATAGGAAATGAGAAGGTTGGACAGATTAAGCTCTTATATATTGGATGGCTATAGATCACACGTTCAAAGTACTTGCTGTGCTGTCTCTGTGGCGCAATTGGTTAGCGCGTTCGGCTGTTAACTGAAAGGTTGGTGGTTCAAGCCCACCCAGGGATGAGAGATTTACCTTATGTTCTTTTTTCAGGAACAGAGTCGGGAAAAATATGGTATGTTGCCTCCGTGTGAAGCCTCAACGAGAAGGGCTGTGCAGCTCTGCAGTGTCCGAGAAATATCTAAGGGTTACCTTAAGAAAGAGTATACCTGGTTGGGTATAAAATAAAAAACGAGACACTGGTCCTTCTTTTTACACAAACCTAAAAATTCATACTGTGATAGGTACTCAGGGGGCGATTCTTTAACTGTGCGCTTCCGTATAGGTGCCCTGATGCCACAATGCGACACTCTATACTACAATGGCATCTGGGCGCTTGGATTCCGAAATAGAATAATGACTCAACCAGGTATCGGTGCACCTTACATTTACATGCCTGCAGTTAGGCTAGCCGATATAACTGTAGTTGTATATCAGCAGATGAGGTGCAAATGCGCAAGAACGAATCGTGGAAATGAAGATGCCATAGAAATTACCACAGGGAGGGGTAGTGGTGGGTGTGAGAAGAAGAAGAAAAATAAAAAGCTTACTAGTACCTAGTTTTCCCACCAGCAGCTAGAAATCAGTAAACCAAGGATAATTGAACTGGTCCTATGTCACCTGTGTGAGGCATTTCTGTTTCATGCGCTTGCAAGGGAAGCTTTGCTGAGGCCTCCAGGCAACCACACTTGCCCACAAAGAAGCACCTGGGAAAGTTTTCAAGGAGTAAAAGTGGCCAGTATGAGGATTGAACCCATGACCTTGGCGTTATTAGCACCACACTCTAACCAGCTGAGCTAACCGGCCAACGTAGGTGATGCGCTTGGAACTCTCACCTCTATGTAAAGAAAGTGCACTAGTGCTACACATCCTCCGACATTTCCACTGAGAAGAAGATAGGAAATGAGAAGGTTGGACAGATTAAGCTCTTATATATTGGATGGCTATAGATCACACGTTCAAAGTACTTGCTGTGCTGTCTCTGTGGCGCAATAGGTTAGCGCGTTCGGCTGTTAACTGAAAGGTTGGTGGTTCAAGCCCACCCAGGGACGAGAGATTTACCTTATGTTCTTTTTTCAGGAACAGAGTCGGGAAAAATATGGTATGTTGCCTCCGTGTGAAGCCTCAACGAGAAGGGCTGTGCAGCTCTGCAGTGTCCGAGAAATATCTAAGGGTTACCTTAAGAAAGAGTATACCTGGTTGGGTATAAAACAAAAAACGAGACACTGGTCCTTCTTTTTACACAAATCCTAAAAATTCATACTGTGATAGGTACTCAGGGGGCGATTCTTTAACTGTGCGCTTCCGTATAGGTGCCCTGATGCCACAATGCGACACTCTATACTACAATGGCATCTGGGCGCTTGGATTCCGAAATAGAATAATGACTCAACCAGGTATCGGTGCACCTTACATTTACATGCCTGCAGTTAGGCCAGCCGATATAACTGTAGTTGTATATCAGCAGATGAGGTGCAAATGCGCAAGAACAAATCGTGGAAATGAAGATGCCATAGAAATTACCACAGGGAGGGGTAGGGGTGGGTGTGAGAAGAAGAAGAAAAATAAAAAGCTTACTAGTACCTAGTTTTCCCACCAGCAGCTAGAAATCAGTAAACCAAGGATAATTGAACTGGTCCTATGTCACCTGTGTGAGGCATTTCTGTTTCATGCGCTTGCAAGGGAAGCTTTGCCTGAGGCCTCCAGGCAACCACACTTGCCCACAAAGAAGCACCTGGGAAAGTTTTCAAGGAGTAAAAGTGGCCAGTATGGGGATTGAACCCATGACCTTGGCATTATTAGCACCACACTCTAACCAGCTGAGCTAACCGGCCAACGTAGGTGATGCGCTTGGAACTCTCACCTCTATGTAAAGAAAGTGCACTAGTGCTACACATCCTCCGACATTTCCACTGAGAAGAAGATAGGAAATGAGAAGGTTGGACAGATTAAGCTCTTATATATTGGATGGCTATAGATCACACGTTCAAAGTACCTGCTGTGCTGTCTCTGTGGCGCAATAGGTTAGCGCGTTCGGCTGTTAACTGAAAGGTTGGTGGTTCAAGCCCACCCATGGATGAGAGATTTACCTTATGTTCTTTTTTCAGGAACAGAGTCGGGAAAAATATGGTATGTTGCCTCCGTGTGAAGCCTCAACGAGAAGGGCTGTGCAGCTCTGCAGTGTCCGAGAAATATCTAAGGGTTACCTTAAGAAAGAGTATACCTGGTTGGGTATAAAATAAAAAACGAGACACTGGTCCTTCTTTTTACACAAACCTAAAAATTCATACTGTGATAGGTACTCAGGGGGCGATTCTTTAACTGTGCGCTTCCGTATAGGTGCCCTGATGCCACAATGCGACACTCTATACTACAATGGCATCTGGGCGCTTGGATTCCGAAATAGAATAATGACTCAACCAGGTATCGGTGCACCTTACATTTACATGCCTGCAGTTAGGCCAGCCGATATAACTGTAGTTGTATATCAGCAGATGAGGTGCAAATGCGCAAGAACGAATCGTGGAAATGAAGATGCCATAGAAATTACCACAGTGAGGGGTAGGGGTGGGTGTGAGAAGAAGAAAAATAAAAAGCTTACTAGTACCTAGTTTTCCCACCAGCTGCTAGAAATCAGTAAACCGAGGATAATTGAACTGGTTCTATATCACCTGTGTAAGGCATTTCTGTTTCATGCGCTTGCAAGGGAAGCTTTGCTGAGGCCTCCAGGCAACCACACTTGCCCACAAAGAAGCACCTGGGAAAGTTTTCAAGGAGTAAAAGTGGCCAGTATGGGGATTGAACCCATGACCTTGGCGTTATTAGCACCACGCTCTAACCAGCTGAGCTAACCGGCCAACGTAGGTGATGCGCTTGGAACTCTCACCTCTATGTAAAGAAAGTGCACTAGTGCTACACATCCTCCGACATTTCCACTGAGAAGAAGATAGGAAATGAGAAGGTTGGACAGATTAAGCTCTTATATATTGGATGGCTATAGATCACACGTTCAAAGTACCTGCTGTGCTGTCTCTGTGGCGCAATAGGTTAGCGTGTTTGGCTGTTAACTGAAAGGTTGGTGGTTCAAGCCCACCCATGGATGAGAGATTTACCTTATGTTCTTTTATCAGGAACAGAGTCGGGTAAAATATGGTATGTTGCTTCCTTGTGAAGCCTTAACGAGAAGGGCTGTGCAGCTCTGCAGTGTCCGAGAAATATCTAAGGGTTACCTTAAGAAAGAGTATACCTGGTTGGGTATAAAACAAAAAACGAGACACTGGTCCTTCCTTTTACACAAACCTAAAAATCCATACTGTGATAGACACTCAGGGGGCGATTCTTTAACTGTGCGCTTCCGTATAGGTGCCCTGATGCCACAATGCGACACTCTATACTACAATGGCATCTGGGCGCTTGGATTCCGAAATAGAATAATGACTCAACCAGGTATCGGTGCACCTTACATTTACATGCCTGCAGTTAGGCCAGCCGATATAACTGTAGTTGTATATCAGCAGATGAGGTGCAAATGCGCAAGAACGAATCGTGGAAATGAAGATGCCATAGAAATTACCACAGGGAGGGGTAGTGGTGGGTGTGAGAAGAAGAAGAAAAATAAAAAGCTTACTAGTACCTAGTTTTCCCACCAGCAGCTAGAAATCAGTAAACCAAGGATAATTGAACTGGTCCTATGTCACCTGTGTGAGGCATTTCTGTTTCATGCGCTTGCAAGGGAAGCTTTGCTGAGGCCTCCAGGCAACCACACTTGCCCACAAAGAAGCACCTGGGAAAGTTTTCAAGGAGTAAAAGTGGCCAGTATGGGGATTGAACCCATGACCTTGGCGTTATTAGCACCACACACTAACCAGCTGAGCTAACCGGCCAACGTAGGTGATGCGCTTGGAACTCTCACCTCTATGTAAAGAAAGTGCACTAGTGCTACACATCCTCCGACATTTCCACTGAGAAGAAGATAGGAAATGAGAAGGTTGGACAGATTAAGCTCTTATATATTGGATGGCTATAGATCACACGTTCAAAGTACTTGCTGTGCTGTCTCTGTGGCGCAATAGGTTAGCGTGTTCGGCTGTTAACTGAAAGGTTGGTGGTTCAAGCCCACCCAGGGACTGAGAGATTTACCTTATGTTCTTTTTTCAGGAACAGAGTCGGGAAAAATATGGTATGTTGCCTCCGTGTGAAGCCTCAACGAGAAGGGCTGTGCAGCTCTGCAGTGTCCGAGAAATATCTAAGGGTTACCTTAAGAAAGAGTATACCTGGTTGGGTATAAAACAAAAAACGAGACACTGGTCCTTCTTTTTACACAAACCTAAAAATTCATACTGTGATAGGTACTCAGGGGGCGATTCTTTAACTGTGCGCTTCCGTATAGGTGCCCTGATGCCACAAAGCGACACTCTATACTACAATGGCATCTGGGCGCTTGGATTCCGAAATAGAATAATGGCTCAACCAGGTATCGGTGCACCTTACATTTACATGCCTGCAGTTAGGCCAGCCGATATAACTGTAGTTGTATATCAACAGATGAGGTGCAAATGCGCAAGAACAAATCGTGGAAATGAAGATGCCATAGAAATTACCACAGGGAGGGGTAGGGGTGGGTGTGAGAAGAAGAAGAAAAATAAAAAGCTTACTAGTACCTAGTTTTCCCACCAGCAGCTAGAAATCAGTAAACCAAGGATAATTGAACTGGTCCTATGTCACCTGTGTGAGGCATTTCTGTTTCATGCGCTTGCAAGGGAAGCTTTCCTGAGGCCTCCAGGCAACCACACTTGCCCACTAAGAAGCACCTGGGAAAGTTTTCAAGGAGTAAAAGTGGCCAGTATGGAGATTGAACCCATGACCTTGGCATTATTAGCACCACACTCTAACCAGCTGAGCTAACCAGTCAACATAGCTGAAGCACTTGGAACTCTCACCTCTATGTAAAGAAAGTGCACTAGTGCTACACATCCTCCGACATTTCCACTGAGAAGAAGATAGGAAATGAGAAGGTTGGACAGATTAAGCTCTTATATATTGGATGGCTATAGATCACACGTTCAAAGTACCTGCTGTGCTGTCTCTGTGGCGCAATAGGTTAGCGCATTCGGCTGTTAACTGAAAGGTTGGTGGTTCAAGCCCACCCAGGGACGAGAGATTTACCTTATGTTCTTTTTTCAGGAACAGAGTCGGGAAAAATATGGTATGTTGCCTCCGTGTGAAGCCTCAACGAGAAGGGCTGTGCAGCTCTGCAGTGTCCGAGAAATATCTAAGGGTTACCTTAAGAAAGAGTATACCTGGTTGGGTATAAAATAAAAAACGAGACACTGGTCCTTCTTTTTACACAAACCTAAAAATTCATACTGTGATAGGTACTCAGGGGGCGATTCTTTAACTGTGCGCTTCCGTATAGGTGCCCTGATGCCACAATGCGACACTCTATACTACAATGGCATCTGGGCGCTTGGATTCCGAAATAGAATAATGACTCAACCAGGTATCGGTGCACCTTACATTTACATGCCTGCAGTTAGGCCAGCCGATATAACTGTAGTTGTATATCAGCAGATGAGGTGCAAATGCGCAAGAACGAATCGTGGAAATGAAGATGCCATAGAAATTACCACAGTGAGGGGTAGGGGTGGGTGTGAGAAGAAGAAAAATAAAAAGCTTACTAGTACCTAGTTTTCCCACCAGCATGCTAGAAATCAGTAAACCGAGGATAATTGAACTGGTTCCTATATCACCTGTGTAGGCATTTCTGTTTCATGCGCTTGCAAGGGAAGCTTTGCTGAGGCCTCCAGGCAACCACACTTGCCCACAAAGAAGCACCTGGGAAAGTTTTCAAGGAGTAAAAGTGGCCAGTATGGGGATTGAACCCATGACCTTGGCGTTATTAGCACCACACTCTAACCAGCTGAGCTAACCGGCCAACGTAGGTGATGCGCTTGGAACTCTCACCTCTATGTAAAGAAAGTGCACTAGTGCTACACATCCTCCGACATTTCCACTGAGAAGAAGATAGGAAATGAGAAGGTTGGACAGATTAAGCTCTTATATATTGGATGGCTATAGATCACACGTTCAAAGTACCTGCTGTGCTGTCTCTGTGGCGCAATAGGTTAGCGCGTTTCGGCTGTTAACTGAAAGGTTGGTGGTTCAAGCCCACCCATGGACGAGAGATTTACCTTATGTTCTTTTATCAGGAACAGAGTCGGGTAAAATATGGTATGTTGCCTCCGTGTGAAGCCTTCAACGAGAAGGGCTGTGCAGCTCTGCAGTGTCCGGAGAAATACCTAAGGGTTACCTTAAGAAAGAGTATACCTGGTTGGGTATAAAACAAAAAACGAGACACTGGTCCTTCCTTTTTACACAAACCTAAAAATTCATACTGTGATAGGTACTCAGGGGGCGATTCTTTAACTGTGCGCTTCCGTATAGGTGCCCTGATGCCACAATGCGACACTCTATACTACAATGGCATCTGGGCGCTTGGATTCCGAAATAGAATAATGACTCAACCAGGTATCGGTGCACCTTACATTTACATGCCTGCAGTTAGGCCAGCCGATATAACTGTAGTTGTATATCAGCAGATGAGGTGCAAATGCGCAAGAACGAATCGTGGAAATGAAGATGCCATAGAAATTACCACAGGGAGGGGTAGGGGTGGGTGTGAGAAGAAGAAGAAAAATAAAAAGCTTACTAGTACCTAGTTTTCCCACCAGCAGCTAGAAATCAGTAAACCAAGGATAATTGAACTGTTCCTATGTCACCTGTGTGAGGCATTTCTGTTTCATGCGCTTGCAAGGGAAGCTTTGCTGAGGCCTCCAGGCAACCACACTTGCCCACAAAGAAGCACCTGGGAAAGTTTTCAAGGAGTAAAAGTGGCCAGTATGGGGATTGAACCCATGACCTTGGCATTATTAGCACCACACTCTAACCAGCTGAGCTAACCGGCCAACGTAGGTGATGCGCTTGGAACTCTCACCTCTATGTAAAGAAAGTGCACTAGTGCTACACATCCTCCGACATTTCCACTGAGAAGAAGATAGGAAATGAGAAGGTTGGACAGATTAAGCTCTTATATATTGGATGGCTATAGATCACACGTTCAAAGTACTTGCTGTGCTGTCTCTGTGGCGCAATAGGTTAGCGCTGTTCGGCTGTTAACTGAAAGGTTGGTGGTTCAAGCCCACCCAGGGACGAGAGATTTACCTTATGTTCTTTTTTCAGGAACAGAGTCGGGAAAAATATGGTATGTTGCCTCCGTGTGAAGCCTCAACGAGAAGGGCTGTGCAGCTCTGCAGTGTCCGAGAAATATCTAAGGGTTACCTTAAGAAAGAGTATACCTGGTTGGGTATAAAATAAAAAACGAGACACTGGTCCTTCTTTTTACACAAACCTAAAAATTCATACTGTGATAGGTACTCAGGGGGCGATTCTTTAACTGTGCGCTTCCGTATAGGTGCCCTGATGCCACAATGCGACACTCTATACTACAATGGCATCTGGGCGCTTGGATTCCGAAATAGAATAATGACTCAACCAGGTATCGGTGCACCTTACATTTACATGCCTGCAGTTAGGCCAGCCGATATAACTGTAGTTGTATATCAGCAGATGAGGTGCAAATGCGCAAGAACGAATCGTGGAAATGAAGATGCCATAGAAATTACCACAGTGAGGGGTAGGGGTGGGTGTGAGAAGAAGAAAAATAAAAAGCTTACTAGTACCTAGTTTTCCCACCAGCTGCTAGAAATCAGTAAACCGAGGATAATTGAACTGGTTCTATATCACCTGTGTAAGGCATTTCTGTTTCATGCGCTTGCAAGGGAAGCTTTGCTGAGGCCTCCAGGCAACCACACTTGCCCACAAAGAAGCACCTGGGAAAGTTTTCAAGGAGTAAAAGTGGCCAGTATGGGGATTGAACCCATGACCTTGGCGTTATTAGCACCACGCTCTAACCAGCTGAGCTAACCGGCCAACGTAGGTGATGCGCTTGGAACTCTCACCTCTATGTAAAGAAAGTGCACTAGTGCTACACATCCTCCGACATTTCCACTGAGAAGAAGATAGGAAATGAGAAGGTTGGACAGATTAAGCTCTTATATATTGGATGGCTATAGATCACACGTTCAAAGTACCTGCTGTGCTGTCTCTGTGGTGCAATAGGTTAGCGCGTTTGGCTGTTAACTGAAAGGTTGGTGGTTCAAGCCCACCCATGGATGAGAGATTTACCTTATGTTCTTTTATCAGGAACAGAGTCGGGTAAAATATGGTATGTTGCTTCCTTGTGAAGCCTTAACGAGAAGGGCTGTGCAGCTCTGCAGTGTCCGGGAAATACCTAAGGGTTACCTTAAGAAAGAGTATACCTGGTTGGGTATAAAACAAAAAACGAGACACTGGTCCTTCCTTTTACACAAACCTAAAAATCCATACTGTGATAGACACTCAGGGGGCGATTCTTTAACTGTGCGCTTCCGTATAGGTGCCCTGATGCCACAATGCGACACTCTATACTACAATGGCATCTGGGCGCTTGGATTCCGAAATAGAATAATGACTCAACCAGGTATCGGTGCACCTTACATTTACATGCCTGCAGTTAGGCCAGCCGATATAACTGTAGTTGTATATCAGCAGATGAGGTGCAAATGCGCAAGAACGAATCGTGGAAATGAAGATGCCATAGAAATTACCACAGGGAGGGGTAGTGGTGGGTGTGAGAAGAAGAAGAAAAATAAAAAGCTTACTAGTACCTAGTTTTCCCACCAGCAGCTAGAAATCAGTAAACCAAGGATAATTGAACTGGTCCTATGTCACCTGTGTGAGGCATTTCTGTTTCATGCGCTTGCAAGGGAAGCTTTCCTGAGGCCTCCAGGCAACCACACTTGCCCACAAAGAAGCACCTGGGAAAGTTTTCAAGGAGTAAAAGTGGCCAGTATGGGGATTGAACCCATGACCTTGGCGTTATTAGCACCACACTCTAACCAGCTGAGCTAACCGGCCAACGTAGGTGATGCGCTTGGAACTCTCACCTCTATGTAAAGAAAGTGCACTAGTGCTACACATCCTCCGACATTTCCACTGAGAAGAAGATAGGAAATGAGAAGGTTGGACAGATTAAGCTCTTATATATTGGATGGCTATAGATCACACGTTCAAAGTACTTGCTGTGCTGTCTCTGTGGCGCAATTGGTTAGCGCGTTCGGCTGTTAACTGAAAGGTTGGTGGTTCAAGCCCACCCAGGGACGAGAGATTTACCTTATGTTCTTTTTTCAGGAACAGAGTCGGGAAAAATATGGTATGTTGCCTCCGTGTGAAGCCTCAACGAGAAGGGCTGTGCAGCTCTGCAGTGTCCGAGAAATATCTAAGGGTTACCTTAAGAAAGAGTATACCTGGTTGGGTATAAAATAAAAAACGAGACACTGGTCCTTCTTTTTACACAAACCTAAAAATTCATACTGTGATAGGTACTCAGGGGGCGATTCTTTAACTGTGCGCTTCCGTATAGGTGCCCTGATGCCACAATGCGACACTCTATACTACAATGGCATCTGGGCGCTTGGATTCCGAAATAGAATAATGACTCAACCAGGTATCGGTGCACCTTACATTTACATGCCTGCAGTTAGGCCAGCCGATATAACTGTAGTTGTATATCAGCAGATGAGGTGCAAATGCGCAAGAACGAATCGTGGAAATGAAGATGCCATAGAAATTACCACAGTGAGGGGTAGGGGTGGGTGTGAGAAGAAGAAAAATAAAAAGCTTACTAGTACCTAGTTTTCCCACCAGCTGCTAGAAATCAGTAAACCGAGGATAATTGAACTGGTTCTATATCACCTGTGTAAGGCATTTCTGTTTCATGCGCTTGCAAGGGAAGCTTTGCTGAGGCCTCCAGGCAACCACACTTGCCCACAAAGAAGCACCTGGGAAAGTTTTCAAGGAGTAAAAGTGGCCAGTATGGGGATTGAACCCATGACCTTGGCGTTATTAGCACCACGCTCTAACCAGCTGAGCTAACCGGCCAACGTAGGTGATGCGCTTGGAACTCTCACCTCTATGTAAAGAAAGTGCACTAGTGCTACACATCCTCCGACATTTCCACTGAGAAGAAGATAGGAAATGAGAAGGTTGGACAGATTAAGCTCTTATATATTGGATGGCTATAGATCACACGTTCAAAGTACTTGCTGTGCTGTCTCTGTGGCGCAATAGGTTAGCGCGTTCGGCTGTTAACTGAAAGGTTGGTGGTTCAAGCCCACCCTGGGATGAGAGATTTACCTTATGTTCTTTTTTCAGGAACAGAGTCGGGTAAAATATGGTATGTTGCCTCCGTGTGAAGCCTCAACGAGAAGGGCTGTGCAGCTCTGCAGTGTCCGAGAAATATCTAAGGGTTACCTTAAGATAGAGTATACCTGGTTGGGTATAAAACAAAAAACGAGACACTGGTCCTTCCTTTTACACAAACCTAAAAATTCATACTGTGATAGGTACTCAGGGGGCGATTCTTTAACTGTGCGCTTCCGTATAGGTGCCCTGATGCCACAATGCGACACTCTATACTACAATGGCATCTGGGCGCTTGGATTCCGAAATAGAATAATGACTCAACCAGGTATCGGTGCACCTTACATTTACATGCCTGCAGTTAGGCCAGCCGATATAACTGTAGTTGTATATCAGCAGATGAGGTGCAAATGCGCAAGAACAAATCGTGGAAATGAAGATGCCATAGAAATTACCACAGGGAGGGGTAGGGGTGGGTGTGAGAAGAAGAAGAAAAATAAAAAGCTTACTAGTACCTAGTTTTCCCACCAGCAGCTAGAAATCAGTAAACCAAGGATAATTGAACTGGTCCTATGTCACCTGTGTGAGGCATTTCTGTTTCATGCGCTTGCAAGGGAAGCTTTCCTGAGGCCTCCAGGCAACCACACTTGCCCACTAAGAAGCACCTGGGAAAGTTTTCAAGGAGTAAATGTGGCCAGTATGGAGATTGAACCCATGACCTTGGCATTATTAGCACCACACTCTAACCAGCTGAGCTAACCAGTCAACATAGGTGATGCACTTGGAACTCTCACCTCTATGTAAAGAAAGTGCACTAGTGCTACACATCCTCCGACATTTCCACTGAGAAGAAGATAGGAAATGAGAAGGTTGGACAGATTAAGCTCTTATATATTGGATGGCTATAGATCACACGTTCAAAGTACTTGCTGTGCTGTCTCTGTGGCGCAATTGGTTAGCGCATTCGGCTGTTAACTGAAAGGTTGGTGGTTCAAGCCCACCCAGGGACGAGAGATTTACCTTATGTTCTTTTTTCAGGAACAGAGTCGGGAAAAATATGGTATGTTGCCTCCGTGTGAAGCCTCAACGAGAAGGGCTGTGCAGCTCTGCAGTGTCCGAGAAATATCTAAGGGTTACCTTAAGAAAGAGTATACCTGGTTGGGTATAAAATAAAAAACGAGACACTGGTCCTTCTTTTTACACAAACCTAAAAATTCATACTGTGATAGGTACTCAGGGGGCGATTCTTTAACTGTGCGCTTCCGTATAGGTGCCCTGATGCCACAATGCGACACTCTATACTACAATGGCATCTGGGCGCTTGGATTCCGAAATAGAATAATGACTCAACCAGGTATCGGTGCACCTTACATTTACATGCCTGCAGTTAGGCCAGCCGATATAACTGTAGTTGTATATCAGCAGATGAGGTGCAAATGCGCAAGAACGAATCGTGGAAATGAAGATGCCATAGAAATTACCACAGTGAGGGGTAGGGGTGGGTGTGAGAAGAAGAAAAATAAAAAGCTTACTAGTACCTAGTTTTCCCACCAGCAGCTAGAAATCAGTAAACCAAGGATAATTGAACTGGTCCTATGTCACCTGTGTGAGGCATTTCTGTTTCATGCGCTTGCAAGGGAAGCTTTGCTGAGGCCTCCAGGCAACCACACTTGCCCACAAAGAAGCACCTGGGAAAGTTTTCAAGGAGTAAAAGTGGCCAGTATGGGGATTGAACCCATGACCTTGGCGTTATTAGCACCACAGCTCTAACCAGCTGAGCTAACCGGCCAACAGTAGGTGATGCGCTTGGAACTCTCACCTCTATGTAAAGAAAGTGCACTAGTGCTACACATCCTCCGACATTTCCACTGAGAAGAAGATAGGAAATGAGAAGGTTGGACAGATTAAGCTCTTATATATTGGATGGCTATAGATCACACGTTCAAAGTACCTGCTGTGCTGTCTCTGTGGCGCAATAGGTTAGCGCGTTTGGCTGTTAACTGAAAGGTTGGTGGTTCAAGCCCTCCCATGGATGAGAGATTTAACTGTGCGCTTCCGTATAGGTGCCCTGATGCCACAAATGCGACACTCTATACTACAATGGCATCTGGGCGCTTGGATTCCGAAATAGAATAATGACTCAACCAGGTATCGGTGCACCTTACATTTACATGCCTGCAGTTAGGCCAGCCGATATAACTGTAGTTGTATATCAGCAGATGAGGTGCAAATGCGCAAGAACAAATTGTGGAAATGAAGATGCCATAGAAATTACCACAGGGAGGGGTAGTGGTGGGTGTGAGAAGAAGAAGAAAAATAAAAAGCTTACTAGTACCTAGTTTTCCCACCAGCAGCTAGAAATCAGTAAACCAAGGATAATTGAACTGTTCCTATGTCACCTGTGTGAGGCATTTCTGTTTCATGCGCTTGCAAGGGAAGCTTTCCTGAGGCCTCCAGGCAACCACACTTGCCCACAAAGAAGCACCTGGGAAAGTTTTCAAGGAGTAAAAGTGGCCAGTAATGGGAGATTGAACCCATGACCTTGGCATTATTAGCACCACACTCTAACCAGCTGAGCTAACCGGCCAACGTAGGTGATGTGCTTGGAACTCTCACCTCTATGTAAAGAAAGTGCACTAGTGCTACACATCCTCCGACATTTCCACTGAGAAGAAGATAGGAAATGAGAAGGTTGGACAGATTAAGCTCTTATATATTGGATGGCTATAGATCACACGTTCAAAGTACTTGCTGTGCTGTCTCTGTGGCGCAATAGGTTAGCGCGTTCGGCTGTTAACTGAAAGGTTGGTGGTTCAAGCCCACCCAGGGACGAGAGATTTACCTTATGTTCTTTTTTCATAAACAGAGTCGGGAAAAATATGGTATGTTGTCTCCGTGTGAAGCCTCAACGATAAGGGCTGTGCAGCTCTGCAGTGTCCGGGAAATACCTAAGGGTTACCTTAAGATAGAGTATACCTGGTTGGGTATAAAATAAAAAACGAGACACTGGTCCTTCTTTTTACACAAACCTAAAAATTCATACTGTGATAGGTACTCAGGGGGCGATTCTTTAACTGTGCGCTTCCGTATAGGTGCCCTGATGCCACAATGCGACACTCTATACTACAATGGCATCTGGGCGCTTGGATTCCGAAATAGAATAATGACTCAACCAGGTATCGGTGCACCTTACATTTACATGCCTGCAGTTAGGCCAGCCGATATAACTGTAGTTGTATATCAGCAGATGAGGTGCAAATGCGCAAGAACGAATCGTGGAAATGAAGATGCCATAGAAATTACCACAGTGAGGGGTAGGGGTGGGTGTGAGAAGAAGAAAAATAAAAAGCTTACTAGTACCTAGTTTTCCCACCAGCTGCTAGAAATCAGTAAACCGAGGATAATTGAACTGGTTCTATATCACCTGTGTGAGGCATTTCTGTTTCATGCGCTTGCAAGGGAAGCTTTGCTGAGGCCTCCAGGCAACCACACTTGCCCACAAAGAAGCACCTGGGAAAGTTTTCAAGGAGTAAAAGTGGCCAGTATGGGGATTGAACCCATGACCTTGGCGTTATTAGCACCACGCTCTAACCAGCTGAGCTAACCGGCCAACGTAGGTGATGCGCTTGGAACTCTCACCTCTATGTAAAGAAAGTGCACTAGTGCTACACATCCTCCGACATTTCCACTGAGAAGAAGATAGGAAATGAGAAGGTTGGACAGATTAAGCTCTTATATATTGGATGGCTATAGATCACACGTTCAAAGTACTTGCTGTGCTGTCTCTGTGGCGCAATAGGTTAGCGCGTTCGGCTGTTAACTGAAAGGTTGGTGGTTCAAGCCCACCCTGGGATGAGAGATTTACCTTATGTTCTTTTTTCAGGAACAGAGTCGGGTAAAATATGGTATGTTGCCTTCCGTGTGAAGCCTAACGAGAAGGGCTGTGCAGCTCTGCAGTGTCCGAGAAATATCTAAGGGTTACCTTAAGAAAGAGTATACCTGGTTGGGTATAAAACAAAAAACGAGACACTGGTCCTTCCTTTTACACAAACCTAAAAATCCATACTGTAATAGACACTCAGGGGGCGATTCTTTAACTGTGCGCTTCCGTATAGGTGCCCTGATGCCACAATGCGACACTCTATACTACAATGGCATCTGGGCGCTTGGATTCCGAAATAGAATAATGACTCAACCAGGTATCGGTGCACCTTACATTTACATGCCTGCAGTTAGGCCAGCCGATATAACTGTAGTTGTATATCAGCAGATGAGGTGCAAATGCGCAAGAACGAATCGTGGAAATGAAGATGCCATAGAAATTACCACAGGGAGGGGTAGTGGTGGGATGTGAGAAGAAGAAGAAAAATAAAAAGCTTACTAGTACCTAGTTTTCCCACCAGCAGCTAGAAATCAGTAAACCAAGGATAATTGAACTGGTCCTATGTCACCTGTGTGAGGCATTTCTGTTTCATGCGCTTGCAAGGGAAGCTTTGCTGAGGCCTCCAGGCAACCACACTTGCCCACAAAGAAGCACCTGGGAAAGTTTTCAAGGAGTAAAAGTGGCCAGTATGGGGATTGAACCCATGACCTTGGCGTTATTAGCACCACACTCTAACCAGCTGAGCTAACCGGCCAACGTAGGTGATGCGCTTGGAACTCTCACCTCTATGTAAAGAAAGTGCACTAGTGCTACACATCCTCCGACATTTCCACTGAGAAGAAGATAGGAAATGAGAAGGTTGGACAGATTAAGCTCTTATATATTGGATGGCTATAGATCACACGTTCAAAGTACTTGCTGTGCTGTCTCTGTGGCGCAATAGGTTAGCGCGTTCGGCTGTTAACTGAAAGGTTGGTGGTTCAAGCCCACCCAGGGACGAGAGATTTACCTTATGTTCTTTTTTCAGGAACAGAGTCGGGAAAAATATGGTATGTTGCCTCCGTGTGAAGCCTCAACGAGAAGGGCTGTGCAGCTCTGCAGTGTCCGAGAAATATCTAAGGGTTACCTTAAGAAAGAGTATACCTGGTTGGGTATAAAACAAAAAACGAGACACTGGTCCTTCTTTTTACACAAATCTAAAAATTCATACTGTGATAGGTACTCAGGGGGCGATTCTTTAACTGTGCGCTTCCGTATAGGTGCCCTGATGCCACAAAGCGACACTCTATACTACAATGGCATCTGGGCGCTTGGATTCCGAAATAGAATAATGACTCAACCAGGTATCGGTGCACCTTACATTTACATGCCTGCAGTTAGGCCAGCCGATATAACTGTAGTTGTATATCAACAGATGAGGTGCAAATGCGCAAGAACAAATCGTGGAAATGAAGATGCCATAGAAATTACCACAGGGAGGGGTAGGGGTGGGTGTG
The DNA here is from genome assembly GCF_902459505.1 of Geotrypetes seraphini. NCBI lineage: Eukaryota > Metazoa > Chordata > Amphibia > Gymnophiona > Dermophiidae > Geotrypetes > Geotrypetes seraphini. Next base: position 81,675,736 of record NC_047088.1, on the reverse strand, counting down.
AGAAGAAGAAGAAAAATAAAAAGCTTACTAGTACCTAGTTTTCCCACCAGCTGCTAGAAATCAGTAAACCGAGGATAATTGAACTGGTTCTATATCACCTGTGTAAGGCATTTCTGTTTCATGCGCTTGCAAGGGAAGCTTTGCTGAGGCCTCCAGGCAACCACACTTGCCCACAAAGAAGCACCTGGGAAAGTTTTCAAGGAGTAAAAGTGGCCAGTATGGGGATTGAACCCATGACCTTGGCGTTATTAGCACCACGCTCTAACCAGCTGAGCTAACCGGCCAACGTAGGTGATGCGCTTGGAACTCTCACCTCTATGTAAAGAAAGTGCACTAGTGCTACACATCCTCCGACATTTCCACTGAGAAGAAGATAGGAAATGAGAAGGTTGGACAGATTAAGCTCTTATATATTGGATGGCTATAGATCACACGTTCAAAGTACTTGCTGTGCTGTCTCTGTGGCGCAATTGGTTAGCGCGTTCGGCTGTTAACTGAAAGGTTGGTGGTTCAAGCCCACCCAGGGACGAGAGATTTACCTTATGTTCTTTTTTCAGGAACAGAGTCGGGAAAAATATGGTATGTTGCCTCCGTGTGAAGCCTCAACGAGAAGGGCTGTGCAGCTCTGCAGTGTCCGAGAAATATCTAAGGGTTACCTTAAGAAAGAGTATACCTGGTTGGGTATAAAATAAAAAACGAGACACTGGTCCTTCTTTTTACACAAACCTAAAAATTCATACTGTGATAGGTACTCAGGGGGCGATTCTTTAACTGTGCGCTTCCGTATAGGTGCCCTGATGCCACAATGCGACACTCTATACTACAATGGCATCTGGGCGCTTGGATTCCGAAATAGAATAATGACTCAACCAGGTATCGGTGCACCTTACATTTACATGCCTGCAGTTAGGCCAGCCGATATAACTGTAGTTGTATATCAGCAGATGAGGTGCAAATGCGCAAGAACGAATCGTGGAAATGAAGATGCCATAGAAATTACCACAGGGAGGGGTAGTGGTGGGTGTGAGAAGAAGAAGAAAAATAAAAAGCTTACTAGTACCTAGTTTTCCCACCAGCAGCTAGAAATCAGTAAACCAAGGATAATTGAACTGGTCCTATGTCACCTGTGTGAGGCATTTCTGTTTCATGCGCTTGCAAGGGAAGCTTTCCTGAGGCCTCCAGGCAACCACACTTGCCCACAAAGAAGCACCTGGGAAAGTTTTCAAGGAGTAAAAGTGGCCAGTATGGGGATTGAACCCATGACCTTGGCGTTATTAGCACCACGCTCTAACCAGCTGAGCTAACCGGCCAACGTAGGTGATGCGCTTGGAACTCTCACCTCTATGTAAAGAAAGTGCACTAGTGCTACACATCCTCCGACATTTCCACTGAGAAGAAGATAGGAAATGAGAAGGTTGGACAGATTAAGCTCTTATATATTGGATGGCTATAGATCACACGTTCAAAGTACTTGCTGTGCTGTCTCTGTGGCGCAATTGGTTAGCGCGTTCGGCTGTTAACTGAAAGGTTGGTGGTTCAAGCCCACCCAGGGACGAGAGATTTACCTTATGTTCTTTTTTCAGGAACAGAGTCGGGAAAAATATGGTATGTTGCCTCCGTGTGAAGCCTCAACGAGAAGGGCTGTGCAGCTCTGCAGTGTCCGAGAAATATTTATTTTATTTATTTATTTAGATTTTTATCCCGTCCTCCCAGTAGCTCAGAACGGTCTACAAGTGAACATACACAATTGAGGGTAATTAGACATATAAGAAGAGCAACAGGTTTGGATGATTGGACTTACAAGACTGTGATGAGAGTTTAAGTACAGGCAATACAGCAATTTAAGAGTAGAGTTCAAGTATAAGTAGTTAGTTAAGTACAGTTATGTGAGATTAGGTAGTTGTGTAGTTTAAGTACAGTTAAGTGAGATTAGGTACAGTTTGTCAGAGGATAGACTAAGAGATGACTGTACAGGAATTTAGGGGGAAGGTAGGAGAGAGGAGAGGGGGTGCTTAAGGGGGGGGAGAGATAGAGGTGATCTTTAGTTGAACAGGAGGGTCTTTACCAATTTGCGGAATGTTAATAATGAGTTCTGTTGTCTGAGTTGGGGAGGGAGTTGGTTCCAGAGGTGTGGAATGAAGTGACTGTAGGATCGTTTGCGGGCTGTTTCTGTGAGGAGGGACCTTCCGGGGGGTGGTGCATAGACGTATCTCCGATTTTGAACGGAGGGTGCGAGTGGGGGTGTAGATGGGAAGCTTGGATTTTATGTAGGAGGGGGTGATGGAATGAATTCTCTTGTGGGCGATTGCCAGGGCCTTGAAAGCACATCGCTGGCTAATTGGGAGCCAGTGTTCAGCACGGAGTGCTGGGGAGATGGGATCGTGGTAGTTAAGGTTGTGTAGGAGGCGGATGGCTGCATTTTGGACCCGTTGGAGGCGTTTGAGATTATTTTTGGTTAGTCCATTAAATAGGGAGTTACAATAATCCATTCTGGAGAGGACATATGCGTAGAGGAGTTGGGTGAGGTCAGGTTTGGAGATGTAGGGTTTGATCCTTTTCAGCTGGCGAAGGTAGTAGAAGGAGGTGGAGATTACTTGGGATATGTGGGCAGATAGGGATAGGTGTCCGTCTAGGGTTACTCCTAGGCTGCGAACCTGATCTGTTGCTGTTAGTAGAGTGGAGTCCCATGCTAGTGTAGGACGTGGGTATTTGGTGTTTTTTTTTCTGATCCATAAGAGTTCGGTTTTAGAGGCGTTAAGTTGAAGTTTGTTGTTCGACATCCAAGTTTTCATGTCAGTGAGGCAGTGTTGGAGGTTAGCAATTTGGGATTGCCGGTTCTCGCCTAGAGGGAGGAGCAGCTGGATGTCATCTGCGTAAGAGTGGATTTTAATGTTATATTTCTGCGCTATATCGATGACGGGCCTGATGTAGAGGTTGAACAGGAGGGGGGATAGAAGGGCTCCTTGAGGAACACCATATTTGATAGGCTTGGGGCTAGATTTATGTGTCCCTAGAAGGACAGTCTGGGTTCTTTGATGGAGGAAGGAGGTGATCCATTGGAGGGCTGTGTCTTTGATTCCGAGGTCGTAGAGTCTAGATGTGAGGAGGTGGTGGTCGACTGTGTCAAAGGCAGCACTGAGGTCAAGTAGTACTAGTAAGGCATCACTGCCTTTGTCGAGAATTGACCAGCTGTCATCCATGATATCAAGGAGTACTGATTCTGTGCTGTGGCCTTTTCGGAAGCCGGACTGGGCTGGGGATAGAGCAGCTTGTTCTTCAATGAAAGGGTGTAGTCGGTGGAGCACGATTCGTTCAAGGAGTTTAGAGACAAATGGGAGGTTGGAGACTGGGCGATAGTTGCCAGGTTCGTTTGGATCAAGGGTGGGTTTTTTAAGGGTGGGTTTGATAATAGCTGACTTCCAGCTGAGGGGAACAGTCCCCGTGGTTAGAGAGGTGTTAATGATGGGGAGGATGGATTCTGCCATGGCGTCTTCTGTGGACAGTAGGAGGGTAGACGGGCAGGGGTCGAGGGTGGTGTTTGAGGGTTTGAGTTCTCTTAGGGTTTCAAGAACCTCCGTATGAGTGGCCATATGAAATTGGGAGAGAGCGGCGGAAGAGGGGGTATTTTGAATCGGCTGGGGCTGAGTAGGAGTGGGTTTGGTGTTGGCGTCAAGATTATCTCGGATGGTTTGTATTTTGGCTTGGAAGAAGTTCGAGAGGGTTTCGCTATCGAGTTCTGTTCGGTTGCTGTGACTTTTTCTTTGGGTGTTAGTGAAGAGTTGGTTAGTGAGGGTGAACAGTTGTTTAGATCTAGATGGGGCTTGTTGTAGGAGGCGAGAGTAGTAGGTCTTTTTTGCTTCTACGATGGCTGTTTTGTAGGTGATGGATATGTTGTTCCAGTGGGTTTTGGTTTCTGTGCACGGATGTTTGACCCAGATCTTTTCTGCTTTTCTTAGTGATCGTTTTATGGAACGGAGGTCATTAGTGTACCAGGGAGCAGGTGCTTTGTTGGTGATTATTTGGGTTGTTTTTGTCTGGACAAGGTTATTATAGAGGGATTGGATGTTGGAGTTACCTTAAGAAAGAGTATACCTGGTTGGGTATAAAATAAAAAACGAGACACTGGTCCTTCTTTTTACACAAACCTAAAAATTCATACTGTGATAGGTACTCAGGGGGCGATTCTTTAACTGTGCGCTTCCGTATAGGTGCCCTGATGCCACAATGCGACACTCTATACTACAATGGCATCTGGGCGCTTGGATTCCGAAATAGAATAATGACTCAACCATGTATCGGTGCACCTTACATTTACATGCCTGCAGTTAGGCCAGCCGATATAACTGTAGTTGTATATCAGCAGATGAGGTGCAAATGCGCAAGAACGAATCGTGGAAATGAAGATGCCATAGAAATTACCACAGTGAGGGGTAGGGGTGGGTGTGAGAAGAAGAAAAATAAAAAGCTTACTAGTACCTAGTTTTCCCACCAGCTGCTAGAAATCAGTAAACCGAGGATAATTGAACTGGTTCTATATCACCTGTGTAAGGCATTTCTGTTTCATGCGCTTGCAAGGGAAGCTTTGCTGAGGCCTCCAGGCAACCACACTTGCCCACAAAGAAGCACCTGGGAAAGTTTTCAAGGAGTAAAAGTGGCCAGTATGGGGATTGAACCCATGACCTTGGCGTTATTAGCACCACACTCTAACCAGCTGAGCTAACCGGCCAACGTAGGTGATGCGCTTGGAACTCTCACCTCTATGTAAAGAAAGTGCACTAGTGCTACACATCCTCCGACATTTCCACTGAGAAGAAGATAGGAAATGAGAAGGTTGGACAGATTAAGCTCTTATATATTGGATGGCTATAGATCACACGTTCAAAGTACTTGCTGTGCTGTCTCTGTGGCGCAATAGGTTAGCGTGTTCGGCTGTTAACTGAAAGGTTGGTGGTTCAAGCCCACCCAGGGACGAGAGATTTACCTTATGTTCTTTTTTCAGGAACAGAGTCGGGAAAAATATGGTATGTTGCCTCCGTGTGAAGCCTCAACGAGAAGGGCTGTGCAGCTCTGCAGTGTCCGAGAAATATCTAAGGGTTACCTTAAGAAAGAGTATACCTGGTTGGGTATAAAATAAAAAACGAGACACTGGTCCTTCTTTTTACACAAACCTAAAAATTCATACTGTGATAGGTACTCAGGGGGCGATTCTTTAACTGTGCGCTTCCGTATAGGTGCCCTGATGCCACAATGCGACACTCTATACTACAATGGCATCTGGGCGCTTGGATTCCGAAATAGAATAATGACTCAACCAGGTATCGGTGTACCTTACATTTACATGCCTGCAGTTAGGCCAGCCGATATAACTGTAGTTGTATATCAGCAGATGAGGTGCAAATGCGCAAGAACGAATCGTGGAAATGAAGATGCCATAGAAATTACCACAGGGAGGGGTAGTGGTGGGTGTGAGAAGAAGAAGAAAAATAAAAAGCTTACTAGTACCTAGTTTTCCCACCAGCAGCTAGAAATCAGTAAACCAAGGATAATTGAACTGGTCCTATGTCACCTGTGTGAGGCATTTCTGTTTCATGCGCTTGCAAGGGAAGCTTTCCTGAGGCCTCCAGGCAACCACACTTGCCCACAAAGAAGCACCTGGGAAAGTTTTCAAGGAGTAAAAGTGGCCAGTATGGGGATTGAACCCATGACCTTGGCGTTATTAGCACCACACTCTAACCAGCTGAGCTAACCGGCCAACGTAGGTGATGCGCTTGGAACTCTCACCTCTATGTAAAGAAAGTGCACTAGTGCTACACATCCTCCAACATTTCCACTGAGAAGAAGATAGGAAATGAGAAGGTTGGACAGATTAAGCTCTTATATATTGGATGGCTATAGATCACACGTTCAAAGTACTCGCTGTGCTGTCTCTGTGGCGCAATTGGTGAGCGCGTTCGGCTGTTAACTGAAAGGTTGGTGGTTCAAGCCCACCCAGGGACGAGAGATTTACCTTATGTTCTTTTTTCAGGATCAGAGTCGGGTAAAATATGGTATGTTGTCTCTGTGTGAAGCCTCAACGAGAAGGACTGTGCAGCTCTGCAGTGTCAGGGAAATACCTAAGGGTTACCTTAAAAAAGAGTATACCTGATTGGGTATAAAACAAAAAACGAGACACTGGTCCTTCCTTTTACACAAACCTAAAAATCCATACTGTGATAGGTACTCAGGGGGCGATTCTTTAACTGTGCGCTTCCGTATAGGTGCCCTGATGCCACAAAGCGACACTCTATACTACAATGGCATCTGGGCGCTTGGATTCCGAAATAGAATAATGACTCAACCAGGTATCGGTGCACCTTACATTTACATGCCTGCAGTTAGGCCAGCCGATATAACTGTAGTTGTATATCAGCAGATGAGGTGCAAATGCGCAAGAACGAATCGTGGAAATGAAGATGCCATAGAAATTACCACAGGGAGGGGGAGGGGTGGGGGTGAGAAAAAAAAAAAAAAAAAAGCTTACTAGTACCTTGTTTTCCCACCTTCCCCATTGTGCAAAGGGTGGTTCTGATCCCTTGTCTTTTGGTTGAGAAGCAAGAATTCTTCCTCAGAGCCACTCTTGTCTGGTACAAAAGCATTGGTTATTTCAGCTTGTATTATTTTGAAGAGAAGTACTACTTTGAAGAGATGATTTTATGTACTTTGTCAACATATTTTCATATTACTTTTGAAACAACTGTCATATGCTATGTTGATTTTATCTAAATTTTAGCATTACTAGTAGCAGTTTTTATGTTTTAACAATATTCCTGCTAAATCATAGTAAATAATGTAATTCAAAAGATATAATTATCGTGTCAGAATTTTCCAGTCATAGTTAATTTTCAATTTGTGTACTTCCACCTGTAAAGCAGGCTTTCTGTCACTTTAGAAAGTTGCTAACAACCTTGTCTCTGTTGCAGGCTGTCCCAGATTATCTGCAGACCTTCATTGATCTATGGGATTGCATGTGTGGGTGGAACTTGTGATAGGCCTCCAGCATTGTGCCCTAGTCAAAAGTATACACTCCTCCCTCCTTATTTGCGGTTTCAGTACCCAAGGTTTTGACTATGCGTGTTTTTTTGCCCGGGACCCCCCTAGTGAATCAATCTTATCTGGTGGTCTAGCGATGACGTGGGGCGGGAGCGATCTTCGTACATTCCTGCCCCGTGTAGAGCCGTCATCAAATATGGCTTTTGTGAGTTTCCGTGGTCTCACGAGACTACAATGGGAACTCACAGCAGCCATTTTCGATGACAGCTCTGCATGGGGCAGGAATGTAGGAAGATTACTCCTACCCTGTGTCACCGCTAGACCACCAGGCAAGGTCCGGGATGCAGGGGGGAGGCAGGGATGGGTCAGAGTCGACCCAAAAGTTATTCGCAAATTTTCAATATTCGTGAGCCGGCTCTGCTCCTAACAACCGCGAATACGGAGGGTGAGAGTGTACTTCACTGGGATATCATTAACAGTAAGCTGGCATTTTCTTTTTAATCAAATAAAGGTAATTTACAATGCAATGTTTGAATGCATGAAAATCATTGTGTGGTCATGTTAAAAAATCTTCACTGAGTTTAATGATACATAGTAATATAGTAGATGACGGTAGATAAAGACCCGAATGGTCCATCCAGTCTGCCCAACCTGATTCTTATATCTAAAACTTTTTTTTTCTTCTTCTTAGCTATTTCTGGGCAAGAATTCAAAGCTCTGCCCAGTACTGTGCTTTGGTTCCAACTACTGAAGTCTATGTCAAAGCTCACTCCAGTCCATCTACACCATCCCAGCCATTGATGCCCTCCACAGCCCATCCTCAACCAAACGGCCATATACAGACACAGACCATGCAAGTCTGTCCAGTACTGGCCTTAGTTCTTCAATATTTACTATTATTTTCTGATTCTAGATCCTCTGTGTTCAACCCACGATTTTTTGATCTCCGTCACTATTTTCCCCTCCACCACCTCTCTCGGGAGCGCATTCCAGCAATCCACCACCCTCTCCGTAAAGAAGAATTTCCTTACATTGCTCTTGAGTCTACCACCCCTCAATCTCAAATTATGTCATCTGGTTTTATCATTTTCGTTTCTCTGGAAAAGATTTGGTTCTACATTAATATTTGAACATCAAGTATTTGAACGTCAAGTATTTGAACGTCTGAATCATATCTCCCCTGTCCCTCCTTTCCTCTAGGGTATACATATTCAGGGCTTCCAGTCTCTCCTCATACTTCTTTTGACGAAAACTTCCTATCATTTTCGTCGCCCTCCTCTGGACCACTTCTTGTCTTCTTATGTCCTTCGCCAGATACAGTCTCCAAAACTGAACACAATACTCCAAGTGGGGCCTCACCAACAACCTATACAGGGACATCAAAACCTTCTTTCTTCTACTGGTTACGCATCCTTCTGGCAGCAGCCACCGCCTTACCACACTGTTTTTTCACCTTTAGATCTTCGGACACTATCACCCCAAGGTCCCTCTCCACATCCGTGCCTCTCACCTACCAGCATATACGGTTCCTTCCGATTATTAATCTCCAAATGCATTACTATATTTTTTTGCATTGAATTTTAGTTGCCAGATATTAGACCATTCCTCTAACTTTTGTAGGTCCTTTTTCATGTTTTCCACTCCCTCCTCGGTGTCTACTCTGTTACAAATCTTGGTATCATCCACAAAAAGGCAAACCTTTCTTTCTAACCCTTCAGCAATGTCACTCACAAACATATTGAACAGGATCAGCCCCAGCACCGAACCCTGAGGGACTCCACTACTCACCTTTCCTTCCTCCGAGCGACTTCCATTAACCACCACCCTCTGGCGTCTGGCTTACAACCAGTTTCTAATCCAGTTCACCACTTTGGGTCCTAATTTCAGCCCTTCAAGTTTGTTCAGGAGCTATGAAGAACCGTGTCAAAGGCTTTGCTGAAATCTAAGTAAATTACATCTAAAATATGTCCTTGATCCAGTTCTCTGGTCACCCAATCAAAAAATTCAATCAGGTTCATTTGGCATGATTTACCTTTAGTAAACCCATGTTGCCTCTGATTCTGTAACCCATTATATTCTAGGAAGTTCAGCAATACTTCCATTATTTTTCCAATAACCAAAGTGAGGCTTACCAGCCTGTAGTTTCCTGCTTCATCTCTGTGGCCACTTTTGTGAATAGGGACCACATCTGTTCTCCTCCAATCCCCAGGAACCACTCCCGTCTCCAGAGATTTGTTGAATAAGTCTTTAGTAGGACCTGCCAGAACCTCTCTGAGCTCCCTCAGTATCTGGGATGGATCCCATCCGGTCCTATCGCTCTGTCCACCTTCAGTTTCTTAAGTTGTTCATAAACACTTTCCTCTGTGAATAGCACAGAATCTACTCCATTTTGATGTGTTACTTTGCCAGACAATCTCGGTCCTTCTCAAGGATTTTCTTCCGTGAACACAGAGCAGAAGTATTTGTTTAGCACATTTGCTTTTTCCTCATCACTCTCCACATATCAGTTCCCAGCATCTTTTAGTTTTGCAGTTCCATTTTTCATCTTCCTCCTTTCAGTAATATATCTGAAAAAATTTTTGTCTCCTTTTTTTACATTTTTAGCCATTTGCTCTTCCGCCTGTGCTTTAGCCAGATGTATCTCTCTCTTGGCTTTTTTCAGTTTCACCCGGTAATCCTTTCTGTACTCCTCTTCCTGGGCTTTTTAATATTTAAGGAACATTAACTCTTTTACCTAAACAAGTAGGTAAGAACATTAGATCACATAAATTTGGAAGATATTATGTGTGGGTTCTCTGAGGAAGCCTGGTCTGGCGAAACGCATCAGAACTTTGAACAATCAGACCTTTAAGATGAGAACACAGTAGTTTTTCATATCATTCAATATTTTTAGTAATTGGAGTGTTCACCAATATAAAAAGTTTGAAGTGCAATGATTGAATATTGAAGACACTGCCTTCGGGAGTCTCACCCCATTGTGATCTTCTACCATTTGTGTGGTTCTGAGCATTGCTAACTAGATTAAGTTCTACTTGTTTAGATTCAAGCATAGAGTGGATGCTTTCATATTTGTATCTATTTCACTTACCACCCACGTGGTTACTTCTTATCCCGGGTTTATATTTGGGGTAAATATTTTCTCCGCCACCAGTTTGGAGAACCATATTGGTTTCCTTTTTCTCTTGGTTTTATTTATTTTCTTCACATAAAGACCATAGCCATTTAACATAAGAACATAAGAAATGCCTCCGCTGGGTCAGACCTGAGGTCCATCGTGCCCAGCAGTCTGCTCACGTGGCGGCCTAACAGGTCCAGGACCTGTGCAGTAATCCTCTATCTATACCCCTCTATCCCCTTTTCCAGCAGGAAATTGTCCAATCCTTTCTTGAACCCCAGCACCGTACTCTGCCCTACAGAGTAGGGCACATTTCAGGTGTCCATCACACGTTGGGTAAAGAAGAACTTCCTAGCAATCGTTTTGAATCTGTCCCCTTTCAACTTTTCCGAATGCCCTCTTGTTCTTTTATTTTCATTGCTCCTTTCAGCTTAGACCACTGTTTTTCCACTTCTCTTATGTCCTCCCATCCTAACAGCTCTTTCTTCAGATACTCTTCCATTTTATTAAAGTCCATACATTTGAAATCTAGGAATTTAAGTATTGTGAGGCCGCTCTCCACTTTAGCTATATCAAACCAAACCGTTTGATGATCGCTACTTCCCAGGTGAGCACCTACTTGAACATTTGTGAGGACCAGATCCAATATCGCTTTTTCCCTCGTGGGTTCCGTCACCATTTGTCTGAGTAGAGCCTCTTGAAAGGCATCCACAATTTCCTTACTTCTTTCCGATTCCGCAGACAGAACTTTTCAGTCCGCATCTGGCAGGTTGAAATCTCCCAACAGCAGCACTTTCTCTTTCTTTCCAAACTTTTGGATATCCACAATCAGATCTTTATCAATTAGCTGCAATCGAGTCAGAGGTCTGTAGACTACACCCACGTAGATAGAAGTTCCATCCAATGTTCCCTCTAAGCTGTGCACTTGTGCACGCGCACACAACTTGCCGAACCCGCACGCACAAATTAAAATAGCGCGCACAAAAAAATAAATTTTTGCCTAAAATGATTTTCACTGCTAAAATGAAATGTTGCAGAAGACCAGCTGTTCCGATTTCCCATTTATCACATTTATTGAAGCGCTATAATATAAATTTTTAGTCATTCACGTGATTCCGTTATCTTTGGCAGTTTAATTTGACACATCACGTGCCCCATAGGGCCATAGCCTTTGGCCCATAGGATATGAAACACTTCAGATTCTTTGACTTCCTGAAGTTCCGCCATATTGTTCATTTCGTGGAATCGAAGTGTGCAGCATGGTACTGCGGTTGTATTACTGTATTCGTTTATTAAATTGCAACCAGATATAACTCTTAAAATGTCTAAACCGCGAATGGTGAAAAGTGTAAAACGCAAGAGAGCTGCAACAGCTTTTAGGTATGAATGGCTTGAAGAAATTGTTGAAACGGAGACACCGGAATCTCGAAATACAATGCGTGTTCGACTGTGTGAAATATTTACCTATGACGAAGACGATGGAGTTGTGTGTTGTTATTGTCAAGATGCCAAAGCAACTGGAAATTTCTCTACTGGAAAAATATGGGATGATGTTTGGAAACTGGACTTTCTGAAACACCATCTATCAAGTAAATCTCATACCGACAGTATTAGGAAACTCAGAAGTAAAAATCCGAATTTATGAGGGGGACTGATTAACATGTTGCTTGAAAGCCAAACCAAAAAAGAAAACAGGCAAATTAGTAATGAACGTAAGCGTTCCAGTCCTGATGAAATTAAGGTTCTTGTCGACAGTGTTGTGCTGGCCATTAAGATGAATATCTCAATGCTCTCTGTTCAAGATATCAATGAGCACATGGCGAAGTATGTTAGTGTACCTGATAGCTGAAGAAGCAAAAACTATGCGTTTGAATTTCTTGGAATTATCAATGGCATCGTGCAAGATGATCGTATGGCAGACATTAAATTAGCAACATATCATACATTAACTGTTGATGAAAGCACAGACATTTCTGTCAACAAGTATTTAATACTCTACTTTAAGTATCGGCCAGTCAATTCAAATGAGTATAGGACATCATTTGGTGGGATGCTACAGTTGGAAGCATGTGATGCCACATCAATAGTAACAGCAATTAGGGAATTCTATAGGAAACATGAACTGAATAAAATGGTTATGTTCACCTCTGATGGTGCCTCTGTTATGTTCGGCAAAATAGATGGTGTTGCAGCAAAGCTGAGAAAAGACATTCCACATTTAGTGCAGCAACATTGTGTTGTACATCGGGAAGATTTGGGACTTTCTGATTCATGGAAAAAAGTAAAATTGATGAAAGAAGTAGAAACTGTAATGAGAACTGTGTACACGATGTTCTGTCGGTCTTCTATTAAACGATGCAAATTTCAAGAAATAGCAGATGCATCTGAATGTGAATCAATTGCTTTCAGACCTCTGAATGAAATGCGCTGGTTATATAGACACTTTGCACTTAAAGCAATTATTCGAAATTATGATCCCCTGTTAAAATATTTTGAAGAAGACAGAGATAATGATCCTATTGCAAAGTACTGCTATAAGAAGCTGAACACTTGAAGTTTTGAATGATGTCTTATCAGAACTGGCTTCCTTAACCATGGCATTTCAAAAACGTGGTTTGACACCATTGGAAGCTTATCATCTTGCACAGGGTAAATTGAACAAACTTCGAATGCAATACTTAGGCGACAAGGTTAAGTGGAGTGATAAAGTCAACAGTCTTCTTGACAACAGGATGAGGTCTGGAGAAAAAGTTTCAGTGGATACTAATTCCATATTAACCTTCATTAACATCCTATGTTTGCATCTGGGTGAAAGATTTTCTGAAAATGAAGTTGAGGAATGGTCTGCTTTTGACTGTACAGCAATATTACAATGTGACTTTGACTTCAGAAATGGACATATCAGATCTTTTTGTTTAAAGTATAAACAATTTCTTCCAGAGGAAAATGTTATTATTCAGCAATACAATGACTTTAAATTCCTTGTTGCAGGAAAAAATCAAAAGCAATCTGAGAAACAACTTTCCAGATATGACGAAATTTGCATTTCAGAATGATCAATTTGCAGATTTAGCAAAATTGATGGACATTGGTGCCACATTCTTAGCATCTAGTTCAGATTGTGAGCATGGTTTTAGTCTAATGAACAATTTGAAGACTAAACAAAGGAATCGTTTACATTTAGAGCATTTGGAAATGCTGATGTGTGTTAAGAGTCACAACAGATCTTGACATAATTTATTCGGACTGGATAAATATGAAAGATCGCAGGGAAAAACTTTGAAAACTAAATTGCTGTTATTTTCTAAATTTTAAGTATAAAGTACAATGATACCTTATTTATAGGTAGCGCTCATTGAAACATTTCAATGAAACATAATTAATGTTTATTGAAATGAGACTTTATGTTACATAAAGTGTAACTTGTAATTAAGGCACTCACTTTATTTGGATAAGTAAAGAAAGAGGCACTAATATAACATATACTCAAATTTATGTGGAGGGGCATAATAAAAAAAAACATCTAAGTCCCCTTTTGGCCTAAGTCCTTAAACGTTCAAAGCAGAAGCAGGGAAAGTGTCCATAACCAAAACAAACGTTCTTGTTTTGATTATGGGCTGCCTCTATTAAACGCCCAGATCACCACTACGTCTAAAAGTACACCCCCACAACGTCTATACTTTTTGGCCATAATGAACCAAAAAAATGCCTAAGCCCCAAATGTCCAACAGAAGGGCTTTTAGGCGAAGAAGCCAGTCTTTCGTCTAAAAGCTGGATTCTGTAACCGGTGTCTGTCAAAAACAACACCGGTTACAGAATTCCCCCCCCCCCCCCACACAACGATCCAGGCAGGAGGGTGCCCAAGCCTTCCTGCCATGTCGAACCACGAACCCTCCCTGACAACATCGGGGCAAGGCCCAAGACATTCTTCCTTCAGCTCACATCTTTCTGTGTCACCAATCTTTAACACTGAGGTAGGACGTGCTGTTATGTGGAATGAATTGAAAGCGGTTTGAATCGGTCTAAGATCTTTCCTTCACAGCTTGTACACAAGCAGCTTTCATTATCAGGGTCCGTGCATGAATGCTTTTGTCCCTCCCCCCAGACTTCCCGGTTTTTGGGCTTTCATTGACAATGTTGTATTTCATGTACCCCCTATAGTGTTTCTTTGAAGTTACTCATTCTTGTTTTTATCAAGCAGTAGGGTGTGATTCCACTGTTGTCACTTATCTTTTCTCCGGCATTATCAAAACCACCATCTCTTCTTACAATACGCCCATCGCTCTTGTCAAAGCTGATGGCATTCCCCGTTTCGTCCTAGATTTTAGGGCTGTTTTCTTATGTTTCTTTCTCTCCTCCATTCCACCGGCAGCCAATGTTTTTTTTTCTGTCATTGTCCTAAAGAATGTTTTATTTTAGTCCCTGTTGGTGAGGCTTTTCAGCTCTTTTATGCCTTCACCTTTAAGCAACAGTATACCTGGTGTGGAATGCCCCAGGGCAATGTTGACTTCATTGTCCTTCGGGCTATTCTACAGTCATGCACTGCCCCTCATGGTCCTGTCCTCATTCTGTACCTCTTTTTGTGTTCCATACTTCAGGAGACCTGTCAGGCTGATAGTTTGCACCTTTTACAATGGTTGTCTGTGTGTGGTCACAAGGTGTCATGACATAAACTGCACTGGTGTAAATCTGAAGTGAAATACCTGGGTTTTGTCCTGTCTCATGGTCAGAGGAAAATCTGCTCTTTCCGCATTGCTGCTGTTCTGGGTCTGCCCCGCCCAGCTACCAAGAAAGACATGCTTACTTTTCTTGATATGATTGGTCACTGCCGCCAATGGATCTCTGCTTGTTCCTTCTATGACCAGATTCTGAGACAGACCCTGGTTTCTGAAATGACTGCTCTTATCAGATGGACTCATGAAATGTTGGGTATTTGAGATGTGCTTTGGTTTCTAGCTCAAGTCTGGGTTCTCCTGCATATGCCCCTATGTTTTATCTCTTTGTTTGGGACTATTGTAACACCATGAAGGGAGAACATGGTGGTAAGTTACGCTCTGTTGCCTTTTTTTCTATAGTCACTCCTGTTCAAGAACGCCCTGGCTGCTTGTGCTATGGTAGAGATGGTTACTCCTCTGACCCTTAGTCACCCCATTACCCTTCACACTTTTCACGATGTCCAAGCCCTTCTTTTAAATGGGCTCCTGGGTCTCACGGGTGAATATTCTCTTCCTCTCTTTTTTCACAGCTTCAGTCCTTTGTTAACCCCCTCTCTGAACTTGATGCCTGGTGTTTGGCAGGTGCCCAAAGCTGCCCTTTTGGACGGACTTTGGTGCAAAGAGGGGAAACCCTGGATACCAGCTGCTAGCTCTCCCTTATTCATTGCCCAATATCATGGTATTGGTTATCGTAGTGCTCGCTCGACATTTTAACTTCTTGCTAGTGATATTTTCATTCTTGACCTTTTGCTCCTTGATACAGATATATATAGTTCAATAATTACAGCTGGCACGTTTGTGAATTGAAAACAAATTGGAAAATACAATTCCTTTCTAGTGTTTTAGCTGAAATTAGGATGTTGCTAATTTAAAATGTTTTTTCCGGATGTATACATAGCCATCCCAGATCAGTTTTGGCACAGATATTTCTAATGTTTTCCAAGGGTCCTCTTTATCACTGCAGAGATAGAGACGCTTCAAAGAGACATTAGCTTTATGCCTTTTTCCAAATATGAGATGGTTATGATATACATTATTTGTAGTTTTGGTTTTTTATATCCAGGGCCGCCATCAGGGCAGTACTACCAGTCCTGAATTCAGGGGCCCGGAGCTGACAGGGTGCCCGGGCTCCCCCAGGGTCCTAGGCAGTGTTCTAATGCAGGGACGCCAGTAGTTCGCCAAGGCAAAGTGAGTCGATCACCCAGGACTCACTTTGTCTTGGCGATCTAATCTATCGGGCCGATCAGTCTTCCTCTCCCCGACGTCAATTCTGCAGTCGGAGAGGAAGTTCGGGCCAGCCAATCGCTGCCTAGCTGGGCGGAACTACCTCTCCGACGGCAGAATTGACGTCGGGGAGAGGAAGACTGATCGGCCCGAAGCAGGGAGAGCATGCGTCGGCGTCGGCGTCGGGGCCTGTTATCCATTGATGGGTCCTGTTCCCCGATGGCAGCGGCAGTGGCAGTGGCTTGGGGAACTGCAGGGAGAAAGAAAGAAAGGGGGCAGGCAGGGAAACAGAAGGAAAGAAGAGAAACAGAAAAAAAGAAAGAAAGGTCAGGGAGAGAGGAAGAAAAAGTTGGGGGAGGGAATGAGGTGTGGAGGAGAGAAAGCATACAGGCTGATAGAAGGGAAGAAAGATTGGATGCACAGTCAGAAGAAGAAAGTGCAACCAGAGACTCATGAAATCATCAGACAAGGTAGGAAAAATGATTTTATTTTAAATTTAGCAAAATGGAGGCAGTATTACCACAGTTTTCTAAGGAATTTGCCCAAATAACTTAATAGTTAACTGGGTAAATTCCCAGAGATGAAAACTTCCCTTCACTTACTATGCACAGTTCTGAATTTATATCTGCAGTCTATATTTTACAATATGGTCCCCTTTTACTGAACTGCAATAGTGGTTTTTAGCGCAGGGAGCCTATGAGTGTCAAGAGCAGCGCTGGGCATTCAGCGCAGCTCCCTGCGCTAAAAACTGCTATTGTGGTTTAATAAAAAGGATGGGGGGTATATTTGTCTATTTTTGTATGGTTGTTACTGAGGTGACAATGCATAGGGTCATCTGCCTTGACCTCTTTGAAAAAAACCCAGAATAGGAATGATAATTAACATTTTCTCAGCGTATAGTGTGCTTTGTGTTTTTTAATTTTATTGTTGGTAGATCATTTTGACTTGGTCATTTTAAAGTAGCTCACAAGCTCAAAAAGTTTTGGCACCTCTGAGCTAGAGCGTTGAAACTGTGTATTTCTATTTTATCCCCCCTTTTACAAAACTGTGGAGCGTTTTTTAGCGCCAGCCGTGGTGGTAGCAACTCTGATGCTCAGAATTCTATGAGCGTCAGGGCTGTTACCACTGTGGCTAAAATCCACACTACAGTTTTGTAAAAGAGTGAGGGGTTAGTTTGTGATGACATATTCCATACTAGGCGAAGGTGTTTTCTGTGTTCTGTGTGTTCGAAAGACATGGTTTTCTGTTAGGATTGACGGTGTAGGATTGATCTGTGCTGGTCTGGCTTGTTTAGTTTTACAATGGGTGTATTGATGTACTGCTCACTGCAATATGTAAGATGCTGCCTTTTCCTAGGTACTCATGTGTGACGTGTGGTTTGTTACTAAAAATCATGTTTTTCTTACAGATGGGGGGGTGTCCAAAAATGATGGGCCCCGGGTGTTACATATGCTACGTACGCCACTGTATGTAAAGATACCAGAAAGCTGGCGTAGCAAAAACTTTAAGTAAATTGTTATTCTTCTAAGTTTTGAGTATTTAACCCTCCCACAATCTCACGGGCACTCGTTTCAAGTTTCAAGTTTATTGAGATTTTGATTTAAACGCAATATCAAATATTTTCAATGCGTATAACAAAAATAAATTTGGGGAAATAAATAAAACCATTTGAACAATAAACATAGAAACATATCCATAGATGATTAAAATTACATAAGGAGTACAAGGATAACTACATTTGTTTAAAAATGCGTTCTCCGCGCCTGCTCATAAATTTGTTGACTGGAAGGATCCAGCAATGTGGCCAGATGCCATTCAGGACAAAGACAGAGAAAGAATTGTGCAATTTGGATTAATGATGGAAAATGATTTAAAGCAAATGGCATAGTCTATAAGTAAAGATCTTGACGGACGTTCTTTTTATGAATATCTCCTCTATGCCAAATCACCCAATGGACGTGAGAAGATTTTACGGGAATGGCTTAGGTGGAGCATTAGCAGAAAAGTACGTGTGTATTCAGCCCATGGAAGAAGGGGGGGTGTCGGGGGGGGGGGGGGAAGGGGTGCATGGGGGGCCCAATAGGATTGCTCAGTAAGGGGCCCAGAAATTTCTGATGGCGGCCCTGTTTATATCAATGTGTTTATTTGCAGAGTTAAATTCAGCTCTGCACACTTGACAGATGGAGTAATAGCTTCACGCTTAAAACTGTATGTTTTGTCTGTGTCATGTCTACTTGTTTTAGTTTAGTGGGTACCCCAGGATACATAACATTGGCCATTTCTAGAGCTCTTTTTCCACTTCTTACTAGCCTAACTGCGCAATGTTCTTTTACTTATAGCTTTTATATTCTGAATATAGTTTAGTTAAGGGTTATGTGTTTAAGAAAAAGCTTTACTTTATACAGCGTTAATTTTGTGGTGTTCCCTACATATGATCCATTCAGTATACATTTCTGAATACATTCAGTACATCAGTACTCTGAAGTGCATAATAGTTATATGCAGCACGCAAAAACATATCTTTTTGGATTGTTCAATTAAGAACCTTAAGTAACTGAGTATTGTCTCTCTTTTGCCATAGCTATATCAAGTAAACGAATTGGTATTGTTACATGTTGCCACATTCAGTACAGGCAACATGGTTTCTTTCTCGTTTTCTATCTCTTATTTGGATCACATTAGAGTACAGCTGCTGAATGATATTTGGAATGCTTTTCAAGCATCTCTTTTCAAGTATCTCTTTTTGTATGCACAGACGTCTGGCTGCTCTCCTTTTGAGATTCTCATGGGATGACCTTTCCCCGCCCCATGGGTAGACAAACCCTCAATAGTTGAGAGGAGTGATTTTCCTTTGATACAGAAGGAATACGTCCAAAAGCTCATTGAAATATTAGGGCTTGTTCAAAGAAATGTGTCTTGCACTTCTCCTTTCTCTCCACAGATTTCTACCCATTTTTTCCAGCCTGGTGATTGTCCAGAAGCTTTCCAAGAATAGGAAGCAGACGGATTTCCCCTTTGGCCTTCCCACTACTGTGATCTCTGTGACCAGGCCCGCTGCACTCACTGTGGAGTTTCCTGTTTGGATCCACGCAAGTCGCTTGAAGAGGGTTAACCTAAAACCCCAGAAGCAAGTCTTCCCTGCGCAGATTTCACCTCCTCCAGTGGAACAACATGATGATCTCATTGCAGCATTCTACCAACTTTATCATTCTCTTACTGGCAACGCTGCTGCTAGTTTTTCTCCCTGTATGGATCATTTCTAACTGGGTCTACAGGGATGATGTGTTTTGGGTCCACTACACTTTCTGCCCATACCCATCTGTAAATGACACTCCTGCTTTAGCGAAAACTGTTTTTTATTAAACAACGAACTACAACAAGTACCAACAGTAGGCAAAAAGGCAAATATTGATTACATAACTCCCCTCCCCAAGAGGACTGGACTCTTATGTCCTCTCAGGTTACACTGTGCCCCATCCCCCCAACCCCCCCCAAGCACACCCCCTCCCCCCCCCAGGACCCCACACCCCCACCCCTCCCCCTCCCCCACCCCCCAGATCAGACAGGTGGAATGGCATACATCTGCAATCTATTCAAGATACGACTACGTATCCGGGGAGACAAACTGTCCAAATATGGAGTCCAAATATGAACAAAGTCTCTGCTTCGGCGGCGAGAAGCAGAAACCAACGTGGCCTCCCACCCTAAAAGGTCATGTAATTTATTTCTCCAGTACCAGAAAGAGGGCGGGGTATCCGCCAGCCAGAAGTTCAATATACATTTCTTCCCCAAAATATAACATTTGCTCAAAAACATTTTCTCTGCCGAGGTATACACTGAAAACAAAGAAAAATGAACGAACAGCATATGGTATGCAGAGACAGGAACAGACACCCGTAGGAGACCCTGAAGATAGGAAGCCAAGGCCCCCCAAAAACTCTGGATACTCTCACATTCCCAAAGTCCATGAAAATAAGAGTTCACCTCCGCCTGACAGGTGAGACAGTATTGGGTAGCGACACACCCCATATGGTAGGCCCGGCTCTGGGAGGCATACCCTCTCATCAAGGTCCTAAAATGACATTCTCGAAGCTCCGCACTATGCACCAGAGTAGGAATATGACGAATAGCCCTCAGCAAAAACCCCACCCCCAGCTCCTGCCCCAAATCCCTCTGCCAAGCCTCCAGCACCACGGTAAAATCCCTCGGGGGCCCCAGTGCTCCAAGCTGCTTGTGATATACAGAGACCGAGATCCCAGAGGCTAGGTCCTCTTCCCCCTCCAAAAAGGCACGAAAACTGATCCCAAACTCCAAAGAAAGAGCGCTCCGCGGAAGTGACTTCACATAATGCCGCAGTTTGACACTCCTGCTTTAAACAGCACCCCCGGCACCTCTTTGCGAACATGACATCAAGCTGGACTACTCCCTCGCAAAGGCTGTCCTTCAATTGGAATCCAGAAAAGACCGACAGTATGCTACCCTTTGGTATAATTCCAGCAGTGTGCAAGTTGCCACCTTCTCCTTTGAGTATTGTGACATTGTGGACTGTTCATCAATTGATATCCCAAGGCTGTGCCATTGGTCCTCAGGGATTCCTAAAACTAAAGACATATATATATATATATCTATATCTATATATCTATATATCTATATATATATATATGTTACTGACTCACGTTGGGGGGATAAGTA
The DNA here is from genome assembly GCF_902459505.1 of Geotrypetes seraphini. NCBI lineage: Eukaryota > Metazoa > Chordata > Amphibia > Gymnophiona > Dermophiidae > Geotrypetes > Geotrypetes seraphini. Next base: position 81,654,961 of record NC_047088.1, on the reverse strand, counting down.
TGCATTCTGGGGAGTGGTAGGGTGGAATATTGATACTGACTGGGCTTATAAACCAGAAAATACTCTGAAAAAAGGTGGACCAAAATGGTAAATCACTGCTTACTTGTATGACCTTTCATAAGGTTGGAAATTGTTATAGGAAAAGTGTTCCTGCACAAATTATTAAGCTTTCTCTTACTATTGACAACTCTAGACCTACTGATGAAGGTATGTACATTATGGGCATGTGGTTTAAGGGTGGGTCTAGCTATCCGACCCATCAGTTTTTCTTACAGGATCTATCTACCTCCTCTAATTTTACCGATCCCCTTTGTGCGCTGTGGTGTTCTAAATACCTTTTGTTGCCAGGACAGCAAAAGCTTGATATTGCCGTTACCATCTATAAGGGCAATTACACATGTCATGTTTCTAATCTGACACAGGGTAGTTTTGTAGGTAATTTACCCCCAGGTTATTGTTCTGTCTTGGCTCATAGGTATGCCCCATTGTTGCTACATCAGATTTTCAACCTAGGTGATATTTACTGGCTTTATGGAGACTTTTGGCTCCCTGTTAAGCTACCCAGCCAGTGGATAGGCCAGTGCACTTTAGCTAAGGTTATCATGCTTCTGCATATTCTTTCTGAAAGGCATCCTTCCTATTCACATGGTTTTTCCTCTTTTCTGTCTCACATAAATCTGATCTCCTTGGTTGTTCTGATCACATGTATACATAGATGCTATAGGGGTCCCAAGAGGGGTCCCAGATGAATTTAAGGCCCGAGCTCAGGTTAAGGCTGGGTTTGAGTTCCTTATTCCCTTTATTACTATTAATAAGAATGTTGATCGGATTAATTAAATTTATTATAATCAGCAACGCTTTGTGAACTATTCTAGGGATGCCTTGCAAGGAGTATTGCTGATCAATTAGGCTCCACTTCTCAGATGGTTTTCAAAATCGTGTGGCCCTAGATATGATTCTAGCTAAGAATTCTGTAAAATTCTTCTCAGTATTTTATGCTGTTGTATTTTTATTCCTGACAATATAGGTCCTCCTATGGCCATTCAGAAATTAGCAGACCTCTTTGCTGAGCTCAAATGTAACTCTGATTTATCTAATTCTTGGGATCAGCATTTTAGTTGAATGCAGGGTTGGGTAAAAGACCTTTTTATTGTTATAATCTCTATTATTATCTGCACTTTTGTTTTTGACTGCTCATGTACTGTGTTATTCATATTACAGCTCCTAAAAAACCCCTCCTCGAGAGACATATCTAGAGTATCACTCCCTTCCAGCTCATGCTGTGTATTTATGACGTCATTTTCATGACGTAAGAGGGGATTGAAGGGACACGTATCATGAACCTTGGTAATTTTCCTTAGGCATATGTTGTTTAAAGCTGTAAATCCAGACCCTGTTTGTCTTTCCTTCTTTGAAGAGAGTACAAGGACATTTATGTTTGAAAAGATATGTTCTTAACTTGTTGTGAAGTGAATTCAATTGTTTTTATAAGCCGTATTTGCAAATAGCTTTAGATAAGCTCTGCTGACCACAGCACCCTCTGTGGACTTCAGTCTTGAGATAGAAAAAATGCTGACGACCCTTACCCATGTAATTTGTTATAACACTAATTCATGTAAAATGATATAAAAGGAGGTACAGAATATTCAATAAAGCGGACATGTTTGGAGATCATTTCTTGCCTCTACAATATGTCCCCCAGATGCATCTGACTTTCAAATGACAGAGACAGAGAAAGTATGGGGCAGGAATTGGGACCTAATCCTTTTCAACCCCCACTACAATACAGGCAGGAGGCATCCCAGGCCCTCCTGCCCTCGACACAACCCACCCTCCCCTCAACGACCGGCCCCCCAGAACCCCCAATCGGACCCCCCTGCCGACCCGCAACCCCCGGCCGACTCCATGAACCCCCCACCCCCCACCCCTTCCCCGTACCTGATTGTCCCAGGTGCCTCAGGCCCCACCTGTGGGCTGGGTTTCTTCCGCCTGGGCCAATCCGGCTGGACCCGGCTGGCCTGCTGGACGGGCGGGCTTGGCACCCATCCATCTGTCCAACGTACAGGTACGGGAAAGGGGTGGGGGTGGAGGGGTCGTGGAGTCGGCCGGGGAGGTCACGGGTCAGCAGGGGGTCCGATTGAGGGTTCTGGGGGGGCAGTCTTTGGGGGGAGGGGGGTTGTGTCGAGGGCAGGAGGACCTGGTATCCCTCCTGCCCATATTGTAATGGGGGGTGGTGATAGGGGGCCACCGGGGCCAGGGGGGCTTGGGCTCCCTCCTGGCCCAATCCAGTAGGGAGGGTCATCGGGGCCAGGAGGGCTTGGGCTCTCTCCTGGCCCGTTGAATCGGAGGGGGGGGGTCGCCGGGGCCAGGAGAGCTTGGGCCCTCTCCTGGCCCGTTGAATTGGAGGGGGGGTCTCCAGGGCCAGAAGAGGTTGGGCTCTCTTCTGGCCTGTTGAATCGGAGGGGGGGGGTCACCGGGGCCAGGAGAGCTTGGGCTCTCTCCTGGCCAGATTGAGTCGGGGGGGGGGGGCTTGATTGCCGGGGCAAGAGGGCTTGGGCTCCCTCTTGCCCCGATGTTGTATGTGTGTGTGTGTGGGGGGGGGGTGATACATCGCGACAGGAGAGATGCCTCATCTCTCCTACCATGATGCCATCACTCCTCTACCCGAGCTGCCGCGACCCGCAGCAGGAGAGATAGGGCATCTCTCCTGCCGCGGGTCACGGCAGTTCGGGTAGAGGAGTGATGGCATCGTGGTAGGGGAGATGAGGCATCTCTCCTGCCACGATGGTTGCGGTGGGTAGGTTGCCGGGCCGCTGAACTGATTGCGCCAGCGGCCATCAGCTCAGCGGCCCCTTTTTCGGCACTTAAACCTGGTTTCACTTTGTCTAAGTCAAAAAGGTCTAAGTGCCAACTAGGCAACCTGTAAATGTTTTGGTTATACCTGTTGTACGCCTAGGTGTAGGTCGGCCCACCTCTTTTCTCTCTGTGCGTCTAGAGGCAGGGGAAAGGCCTAAGCTGTTTTTAGATACGTCTAAAAACCAGCTTTGGTTATGGGTACTTGGACGATCAGGCTTTTTGATCGTCCAAGTAGCCATTTAGGACACTTTTTAGACGTTTGTTTTTTTTTATTATGAACCCCATAGTATATAATCTATATATATTCTCACACCTCATTCAAAACTTCATTGTAAACATATTTTCCACCCGATCCTCAGCAAGGCCACCAGCCCACTCAATGTTCACTCATAGTGGGCGGCTTTATTCCTCAAATCGTCACAGGATCATTCTAATCTTTTTTTGGTTTTATGTTTTTTATGTATATATAGTTTTTCTCTCCATCTTCAATTCAACTTATCCGTTATATTTCAGCTTATAAATATTAACTCAAAGCAATTTACTTAGCTTTAGTTAATCGGACTTCTAGTCTCAGTTCACAAAAAGAAGGGGGGAGATAACCGACATGTTTCACCTATGCGTAACCAACGGTTTCTTCAGGGTTATCACTCCCTTGTCTCATGCCTCTCACTCCATTCTGAACAGACCAATTCACTCTCCAGAATCTCCAGAATTGAGTGAGCTGGTGGCCTTGCTGAGGATCGGGTGGAAAATATATTTACAATGAAGTTTTGAATGAGGTGTGAGAATATATATAGATTATATACTATATATATTTGAGTATAAGACATAAAGTGTAACTAACATAAAGTGTAACTAAAATTACATTGTGTTTTCATTAATTCAGACTAAACTCAAACATCTGCCCATAACTGTCCATAACTGAACTCCGGGTCCTCTGGCAATCATTTTTATAGCGCACACAAATTTAGTTTTTCTTTAAAATATGCACAGCTGAAATTTTTTGCGCACTCAGCCTATGAAAAATTAGAGGGAAAATTGAAAGAGGGAATTGTTTGGGGTTTTGTATTCTGCTGTTGGTATTCAGACTGTGTTCTGGTGCAAAGCATTTAATAAAGATTTTTTTTTTTGGGGGGGGGGGGGAAAGTGTATACCAGCATGTCTGCTGCAGTTAAAAAAAATACAAAATCACACTTTTATAAGGTTGGGGAACCATATAATATATGCATAGGTTAAAATCGTATCTCATGCATGTTCATTAAAAGCATATACTGGCAGGTCTGGGTTTGCCAATTGCATGACTTGCCAATGTATTAATGTTTTTGTACAGCGAGCCCTCCTCTCAGGTTGTGTAGAATACAGTGTCAGTCTGTGTCTTTTCATAGTTCAGTGCTTTTTCTGACTCATAGTTACTTTGTCCCTGCTGAAGTGGAAACAATGTATTAACAAAAGCATATATTGTATGTACTCGAATATAAACCTAGATTTTTAGGCCCCAAAAATGGCCTATAAATAGGGGGTCTTGGTTTATATTTGAGTCTTCCCCCTCTCAGACCCATCGCATGTCTTTCTCTGGGCCTATCTAGTTTTAAGTTTATTTAAAATTTCTTATAGGAACATAAGACATACACATACCGCCTAATCAGACTTCTAGCCCTGTTGGTCCAGTGGTGATCTAGGGCAAGAGCAATCCTCCTGCCCCATGTAGTCTCACTACTCAAAATGGCTGACAAGAGCTCCCACAGTGGTTGCTATGTTTATTTACTGCCTTTTCATGAAGAGATTCAGCCAAAGTAGTTATAATATATTGAAGATTAAGTGTTTTCCCTGTCTGTCCCTGCAGGCTCACAATCTGTGATACCTAGGGCAATGGAGGAGCTGAGTGATTTGCCCAGAGTCACAATGAGCAGGCTGGGATTGAACTCACAACCTCAGGGTGCTGAGGCAGCCGCTTTAACTACAAGGCCAGTAACCTTGCAAGCCTGACGCAAGTTTGGTTTATATTCAACCCTTTAACCCCTTTTTTTGTGGAAAAAGGTTTACCTTGGTTTATATTCAGATGAGTTTATATTTGAGTATATACGGTGTGTATACTTTGGGGGAAAGGGGAAATATGATAGAGATATTTAAAAACCTACATGGCATAAATACGCATGAGTCAAGTCTCTTTGATTTGAAAAGAAGCTCTGGAATGAGAGGGCATTAGGATGAAATTAAGCGGTGATAGGCTCAGGAGTAATCTAAGGAAATACTTTTTATAAAGTGTGGTAGAGGGGTCATGTGATGATGCAGGGCTGAGTGGTGGCTCTATCCCTTGATGCCTTAAATCATACAAATAACCATGTATTTGGACATTCCCGCTTCACCCGCTGGCGAGTATCTCGCTGAGGGTGTGGTGTTCACCGACTTCCCTGATCTTTCAACCTTTTATCAATGCCTTATGTAGGGCCTGGAGGTGGTGGAGGGGATCTCTTGGTGGTAACTACAAGAATTGGGCTTTCCTACTCCTTTATGACAACCGGACTTCCCGCTTGGGGGGGGGGGGAACCTGCAGGAAACCATTACTGTATGGTATGGGAATGTACATGGGCCAGTGCGAGGCAATGGGTAAGGGTTCGTTTCCTACTCGCAAGACACTGCAAAAGAGCTGGAATATTCCAGTTGTCCTTTTTCACATATTTCCAGGTTCGTCATTATTATCAGCACCTTTGGAGGTTATTATCAGCACCTTCGGAAGCGACAGCCCAAGAGGGGACATTTCTTGTGGGTGGACACCATTTTTCTTCATATTCCTATTTATTTAAATTCAATGCCTTTGTGGTATAGAATGGGGTGGGAGGAGAAGCAATTGCCTTATTTAGAGCTCCTAGCTCAGAGTTGGTCGAGAGATACTGGTTCTGCCCTTACTTCCCAGGATATTATGTACTGCTTTACCTATATCCTTAAGAGTTCCCGTAATGCTCAATTGCAAGAGATTCAATTCTAGATTTAGCATAAAGCCTACTTTACTAAATGTAGGGGGCCCCATGCGGGACTGTGGACTGAGGAGGAATGTGAGAAATGCAAGGTTGCGCCAGGTACTCTGATCCACATGTTGATTGAATGTATGTCTCTTGGTCCATATTGGAATGGGATTTTGGATTGTATTTCCAGTTTTTAGGGTACCCTGTTCAATGGTCATTCGAGATATTGATCATGGGCAATCCCAAGGGTTTGGAGAAGCAGGGTCTTAATGATATACAATGTAAGTTTGTCTCTGCTGCGCTTTTACTAGCCAAGAGAGGTATCTTCTGTCACTGGATGGATGAGACTCCTCCTCCATTGGCAGCTTGGAAGGCCAGCATGAGGGAAATGGCTTATTGTGAACTCCATGATTACTCCAAAGGGAATCAAGGGGCAAAGGCGGTGTACTAGGAACTCTAGAGAATGCACATCAGCTTTCTCTATCTGAGGTTCCTACTACAGTCATACAGCTCTTTCCAGAGGCTGGTGGATGTTTTTACTTACTTTTCTAATCAAGGGGGAGGCGACCATGCCAGGGGGGGGGGTGCTGGTCTGTTTGCTCTAAACCCCCCCCCCCAAAAAAAAAAAAAAAAACAAAGTACTATTCTTTATAGTTCTGCTTCTGATTGTACTATTCAATAGCTCCTGTTGTACAGGGCATAGCTGCCTTGGCTGGCAGGAGGGATATGGTTTTTTGTTTATTGCATTCTGTATTTTTTGCCTTGTGATCACAATAAAAATATTTCAAAAAAGAAAGGGTAGTAGATGCATGGATCAGTCTCTCAGAAGAGGTGGTGGAGACAGTGATTAGAGTCTGAATTCAAGAAAGCATGAGATAGGCATGTGGGATTGCTTAGAGAGAGGAAGAGATGATTACTGCAAATGGGTAGACTGGATGGGCCATTTGGCCTTTATCTGTCATCATGTTTCTCTGTTTCTATATCTTGCCTTATCACATTTGCATGGTTTCTCAGTAGTTTTCTGCCCCCTCCATCAATGGTGTCGACGGACCCAGGTATATGACATTCACCAGCAGTGACTTGCTTTATGGCAAGAAAAAAAAAATGTAGACCATGCCAGGTTTGTTTTTGCGCTATTATAAATACTTGTGCATTGTATGCACTTGTGATCCACATGTGCTTTGTGCTACAGCATTTGTGATCTGTGTATGCTTTGTGTTACAGCAAACATTATAGATGGAGGTTTTTTCCCTCACTTTCTGCAGTGGAAACACTTTTAAAAATGTCAAACTTTAACTCACTTTTGCAACAACTATGCCCTGAACGCCTTACAGCTATTGACATGTGATGCGTGCATATGATATGCACCTATAATGCGCTACAATAAGGCATACCTATGATTGATGCTTGTGTGTGTTTAAGACATAGCTTTTCCTGGCACATGCACACTGCTGTCTCTTTTCCATGAACTATTCTGCACGTGTCATTCGCTTTCTCCAGCGACTGATCTGAAGGATTTTCTGTGAATTTCCCTAAACCTCATTTGCATGTGCACTGCGCATTGTTTAGAAATTGTAAAATCCACTGCTCACAGGATTTTAACTACAACTTTAGAACATCAGTGACCGAGGCCCTGATGCACAAAAGCTTTCCATGGCAGTAGAAGTATTTAGAGCACCCTTACTGGCACGAAAAGCTGTAGCAGCCACCAAGAATCCTATGCAAATGCATTAGTAGGAGCTCATTGGTATTTAAATGAGCTCTCCTAGCAATGCACACAAGGGAACGCCCTCTCAGCATCGAATAATCGGTGTGGAAATTTTCCGGTAGCTCCTGTTGTGTGAACAGCTGAGCCCATTAAAACAAACCAAAAAAAAAGCCCTTTGTAGCTGGGCTCAGCTGTTGTGTGTGTATTGTGTGGTCACTAGTGCTGCCCGATTCAGGAAAAAAAGTTTCGATTCGATTCAGCCTATTGAATCGATTTTTCAATTCGATTTTCCTGCCCAGTTGGGTGTTTAAAAAAAAAAAAGAACCATCCTGGTTGGGTTTATTTTATAGCCTCTTCACCCCTTTTATAGCCTCTTCACCCCCTTTGCCCTCTCCTACCCACATTGGCGCTGTGGTGTAAACAAAATAAACAAACAAAAAAGATTTTTCCTCTCTCTGTTAAATCCTAGCTCACATTTGCGGACTAATACCAGCTCTGGCAGGATACACATTTCAAATCTGGCATATTGTAATCACAAAACAGAAAATAAAATTATTTTCTACTTTTTGTTGTCTGGTCATTATTCAAATCATTTTGGTCCCAAGCTCTGGTTGTCTTAGGACATTAGCATACTTTCTCCCTTATCAGGTATGCATAAAAACAAGGGCATTAACTATACTTAAACTAAATCTTGTGTGCTGTCAGTTCTTTAGTATCAACATCCATGAAAGACACAGGACTAAGAGGGAAAGTTTCTCCCCTGCCCAATTCCTAGATGCTTTACCAACAGCAAGCAGAAGCTTTTCAGTGGAATGCCACCACCACGTAGCAACTTTCAAGGACAAGAGAGTTAAAAAAAACAACTACACCTCAGTACATAACCACAACCCAGTCTATCTACCAACAATTCACAAGAGCACACCACTTGAACATGTGAAGGGGGCTTTGCTCTAGCACCAGCGCTTCATAATATCATATGCCTGTGGTCTCAGCCTTTGCCTGAAGAAAAAAACAACAACACATGGACTTTACTCTTAAAGGAGCCGCCTTTAACTCAATCAACTCTAGCTCAGATATTTACATGAAGACAGGCAAGGCATTATTGCACCTCTGAGACGAGCCTCCCAAACGGTGCCCAGGCAGCGTCTAGTTTGCCCTTGCTTTAATCCTGTGACAGTTAGTGTGCACTTAGTCAATCTTTTTTTTTTTTTAAGAGAAGTATACTAATGTAATCCTACTTGCAGTGACTCCCACAATACGTGTCTGTTTATTGATGTTCCCTAGACATCTCAGAGGATCAAGTTACTGAAAACATTAAAGCAACTGCTGGTAGCGTGCTGCACTGTAGAAACCACGGTGCATCGGAGAGTGTTAAAAACCAGGAGAGAGTGCTCAAACGACTTCTCCCCGGGAGAATCTGCTTCTGTAATCAGTAAACTGTGCCAGAGCAGACTCCTCTCCTGTAACTGGGACATCAGAGCAGCAGCCGCGGATCTCTGTCTGAACGAGCCTCTCCCACCCTGCTCCTTGCCTTGGACTGTCCTGTCCTATAGTTCAGCTCCGGGATCTTTTCACCCGAATCCCAGTTTTAAACATTCAGACAATTTTCTCTTCTGTGCGGAATGTTCTGTCTTGTTAAAATGTTTATTTTATTTTTATTTTTCCTCTAACTCTACTTTTCACTTCTCTATTACCCTCCAGGTACTTTAGTTAGATTGTGAGCCTTCGGGACAGTAAGGGAATTTTTCAAGTACCTTTCTTATTTCTAATCTTAATGTATATTTTCTGTAAACCGCTTAGAACCTAACGGATGTAGCGGTATATAAGAAATAAATTACATTACATTACATTACAGTGGTAGGCATCTTTGCAACAAACACAAGCTTTAACGTCACAGGACGTCGGGAACTGAGCAAGGGACATCGACGCCTCTTTGAAAGCGTAGGTTTGAAATAATAACACATGCAAAATGACACCAGCGCAAGGTTTTCAAAATTATAATTAAGATTTATTGAATTATTGTTTCTATTTTTCCATTATGAGATCAAAAGAATCAAGCATAATTGCTTAACAGTTGCGCTAATGGGAGATCGTTATAGTTGCCAAATGCTGGCCTTCTAATAACGCTCTCGTTTTAATAGCTCCAGATTTTCTATTATATACTGTTGGCTTTTCGTGACATCATCATCATAACAACCAATAACAATTCTATGGGTGGTCTTAAAAGTTGGACAAAGACAAATTCCTCCACGTTTAAAAGTTAGACAAAGTTTTAGAACAGTACATTTGTTTGCTTATAGTCGTTTCTGAATATAAATATTAAGATAAATTATTTGTTAAAAAGATGCTGAAAAGTTCTAAGCCTTGGAGGAAAAGAAAAGAATCTGACAGGTTCAAATGATATAGCCTTAGCCTACAGGAGGGGGAGGGACAGCCTGAGCTGACAGTCTCACACACAAAGAGCAGGAGTAGTCTCTGACTAAATTACTTCCAGATGCTGGTTTAGGATTTCTTTAGGTTGCAAATATATATTATGTTTTTCAAAACTTATTCCTTTTGTTCAAAATACACAGCCATACACACACTCCAATCATATTTGTTCATTCACTCTTTGCTTGGCCAAGCCTCCATTCAATAAATCATAATTTTCATTCAAAACTATATCTAATTCAGTTTGGGACACGTTATCTTTCTTTACCAGTCTAAAGCAAGCACATGTGGTATTAATTAACACCACGCTGCTGGGAGCGGGAAAACTCAGAGAGGACAAAGAAGACAGAAAACTAGTCACTGGCACAAGATGGTGTCCAAAGACAGGACAGATATAGTACAAACAGAGAACCCAAAATGGATTCCATGTAACCCCCATGATTTCTTCCATGATCTAGCCTAGCATCAAAGTGCATAAAAAGAACACCATTCTTTCCCTTATTTTAATCTATAGTTTGTTTTTCTTCTGGCCTTAGCTACATTATATTTAGATTTTTATTCACCCTTTTTTTCCGTACGCTTCTATTTGGGCGTGGCCCTAACTAACACATGTATTTCTCTAACTAGAATTACCCAGAATCATACGAAAAACAGGCGCTTTTGTAGAAAAACTCCACAAAAAATACTGCACTTATCATGTTCTGACATCCATTCCATTACCGTCCCATAAACATCACCCCCTGCTGGCCACGAGCCACTACTCCTCAGAACGCAGGCGTTGCTACAAGAAGTGCAGCAGCGTGAGTAGTAAAGAGGGGTAAAACAGACTGTGCAGTAGAAAGAGGCTGCATGGATGGACTACCAGCAGTTGTAGAAATTGCAGGTCTTCCTATGGGAGGAGGGTTGGTCACCGAATCAGCCAGGCCGATTTTTTCTAAAAACGAATTGATTTGAATCGATTCACCCAATTCGAATCAGTGAATCGATTTGAATCGGAAATTGGGCAGCACTAGAGCCCATTAAAATAAAATATCTGCCCTGTCTTCCCCTCCCACCATTAAAATATGACATTAATACATGGAGGGGCATCTTTGAAGAAACATCCAAGTCAGAATTAAGACATCCTGCCCATAATATCCAAAAAAGCTATCCATCTTTGAACAGGAAAAACATTGAGATTTCCTGTTTAAAAAGATGCTGAACTTGAGGCTTCTGAACAATTTTGTTTGCCTGAAGACATTTTTATCAGATAGAAGCAGTAATCCACAAGTTTTTCAAATAAGAACTTTCAGTATATTAATTTTAAATCAAATAATGAAGAAAACAAGCATAGACAGGGAAAGCAGTTGTATTATTTCACTTTTTAGTGAGTCAATCTCCACCCTCTCAGGAGCTATGCTGCTCTAATTTAGCCTTCAATTATTTCATTCCTCCGTTTTTTGTTTTATCCACTCATTAGGCAGGCTAGATCATTTATTTAATTCCTCACACTCGCTTATTGTAAATTTCCTAAGATTACCACTATTAGCTACTTCCTTTTTCCTCTTCTGTCAGTATCTTTCAGGAGAGATGTTAAGCCTTCCAACCATTTTTGTAATTACTGTAATTGTAAAAATGTGAACACTAGTACCTCCAAAGCAATCCTGTGTATATATGCAGGCAAAGCAGCCTCATCTGACCACATTTGCTTCACAGCTTTCCATCCATTCTCTGTTAGAAAACAAATCACTTCCCCCTGGCTGAGTTTTAAGGACTGAAAAGGCAGCAAAGGAAGTGCCCAGCAAAAACTGTATACATGTGCTAAATTACTTCTCAATATGGAAACAATTAAGATTTTGCTGTCTGTTTATCTGATTTTTTCACTATCACTGCTGTATGCTTCCCAGTATACATCAGATGAAACTTTCTCTTTGTTCTCAGCTGTTATGTAAAACTGACAACTTATTTTTTCTTCTGCCCGATTCTTTTCCCACTGTCAGAATAATTAAGGCAGGGGGGAGAAAATGATTGTTCTAAGTATAAATTGTATGTTTAATAATGCATTTTATGAAATATTTATGTTCATTTAATTGTATTGCATTGTCAAAGTTTAAAAATCAATAAAGATTTAAAAAATCAAACAAACAAAAAAACATGTGAGAAGATGTTCCTGTGCCAAAAACATCCAAAATGCACAGTCATTTTTCAAAATGAAACGTTCAAAATATGAATGCCATTTTGAATGCCAAAAAAATCACCGTCTGGTATCATTTGGACAAAAAAATGGCTTCATAAATGTACCTGTAGAGCAGAGGATCAGTGCCGTAAACTTTAAAAAAAATGGGACTTCCAGGTATAAATCCTACCTTAATTACATTTAATGTTATTGTGAGCTTTCCAGGAACATATAAAAATATACTATACCTAAAGATAATAATAATAACAGTTTATATACCGCAATACCGTTAAGTTCTATGCGGTTTACAGAAGATTAGTGGAGTACAAGTTGAGTTGACGTACAAGTTGAGTTAACTTAAGGGAAGTGGGAACAATGGGGAGAAAGGGCAAGAGAGGGGAAGGAGGGAAGTGGGTCAGCTGTCTAGGTATTTCAGGAATAGGTGAGTTTTGAGGCGTTTCCTGAATACCTCATAAGTGGTGGGCAATAGGAGTTGTTCTAGGTCTTTACCCCATAGAGCAGCCTGATGTGAGAGAAGATGCTCATGGTGTTTTTTTAGTTTGCATCCTCTAACCGGGGGAGAAACGAAGTGCGAGTGGGAGCTTCTCTTGTGTTTGTTGGCTGAGAAGGAGAATAGGTCAGTGATGTATTTAGGGGTTAGACCGTAGAAAACTTTAAAACAGAGGCAGGCGAACTTAAACTTTACACGAGCTTCCATCGGCAGCCAGTGTATCTGTTTGAAGTATGGCGTCACGTGATCGAACTTCTTTAGACCGAAGATTAGTCTGACCGCAGTGTTTTGCATTAGTTGTAATCGTCGCATATTCTTTTGGGGGATTGCTAAGTAGGCGATGTTACAGTAGTCGAGTTGACTTAATACGAGGGATTGTACCAAGATTCTGAAGGCAGAGTTATCAAAGTATGCTTTAATGGATTTAAGTTTCCAGAGGGTGAAAAAACTCTTTTTGATTAGGGAGTCCACCTGATCTTTCATGGTGAGGCATTGGTCCAGAGTTACACCCAGTATTTTAATGGTGGGCTGTATGGGGTAGTTATGTTTGTTGATGTCTAGTGGGGTTTTGGTGTCAAGAGGGCGCGGTGAAGCGACAAAGAATTTTGTCTTCTCAGTATTGAGCTTGAGTTTGAAGTCTATCATCCAATGTTCCATCAAGTTTATGGCTTCTGATGCTTTTGGAATTGTTTCCGAGATGGAGTTGGCAAATGGGATAATAATTGTGAAATCATCAGCGTAACTGAATAATTTTAACCCCAACTGGGTTAATTGAACGCTCAGTGAGGTCATGTAAATATTGAAAAGCAGAGGGGATAGTGGGGACCCTTGCGGAACGCCGGATGGGTTGCTCCAGGTGTTGGAGAGATCATTGTTGAAGCGAACCTGATAGGTTCGGGACGAAAGGAAACCATGAAACCAATTTAGCACTTCGCCTCTGATGCCAATAGCGTCTAGACACTGTAGCAAATTCGCATGGTCTACAAGGTCAAAGGCAGAGCTCATGTCGAATTGCATGATCAGGGCACTGAGGCCTTTGCTTAAAAATAGGTGCAAGTAATCTAAGATGGCCGCAATTACCGTTTCTGTGCTGAAAAGCGGTCTAAAGCCGGATTGAGTCTCATGAAGGAGTGAGAACTGGTCTAGATATTCCATTAATTGGGAGTGTACCAGCCCCTCCATGATCTTTACAAAGAGTGGTATGGAAGCAATTGGTCTGTAGTTGGAAACTAGGGTTGACGATTCTTTGCTATTTTTTAGGATAGGGGTTATTATTATGTGGCCTTTGTTGGTGAGGAATTTTCAGTATTTCAGGGTATGGGCTAAGTAGTGCAGTAGAGATAGTTTAAATTCAAGTGGTGCCGCTTTCATGATTTCCGGGGGACATGAGTCCAGGAAGCAGTATGATTTGGAGTATTTGTTGTATAATTTGGTATAGTTATTCCAATCTATGTCTTGAAATGAATCCCAGAACATGTCTGCAGGGGTTTCATTTCCTTGTGTGTTAGCTATATGGTGTTCATTAGGTTCTTCTGTTGGGCAATTGTTTCTTAGTTTTTTAATTTTTGAGTCAAAGTGCAGGGCTAGGTCGTTCGCCGAGGGTAATTTAAAGTTGTGTGTGGGTAGAGTGTAGCGGGTGGTGTCAAATAGGTTAGTAACCAGATTGAACAGCTCTTTTGTATTAACTCCTCGTGAGCTGTTGCAGGATGAATTGATTTTGTTTGAGTAAAATGCTTTGCGTTTATCTTTTATTAGTTGTTTGTAGGTTTTTATATTGGCTCTCCAATTGTTACGGTCTGATTTTCTCCTGTTTTTTTCCATTTTCTTTCTAGATGTCTGGCTAACTGTTTCATTTTTAGGAGATCGATGTCGAACCATTTGTTATATTTATTTGCATTACTTTTACTGGTATGTTTAGGTGCAATGTTGTCTAAAATGCAGGTGCTGGTAGTGGTCCAGTGATCCCAAAAATCAGCTACTTCCTTTACCTCTGCTTGTAGTTTATATTGCGCCCAGTAGTTATCTGGGTTGATGTGGCCTTTTGTGAGATGTTCTTGGTTGGGTAATTTGTTTTTGTTGGAACCAGATTAGCTTGAAGTAGAACGTGAAGTGATTGGACCAGATGTCGTGGCACCAGGTGCCTCCTGGTAATGAGATGGTGGGGTCTGGGAGTTCCTTTGTGGACATGGCTACTACGTCTAGATGATGGCCTTTTTCGTGAGTTTGTGCGGAGGGAGGGAGGTTGTAGTTAAGTAGGGATAGGAAGTTTTTGAATTCTTTTGTGTCTGTGTTGTCCTCTTCATCGAGATGTAGGTTTATGTCTCCTGCGATAATATTGTAGGAGGAACTAAGAGAGTTGTGTAGGACGAATTCGCAAAAGTCCTCTTTGGCTTTTGACCAACTTTTCGGTGGGACGTAGAATAGTATGCATGAGAGGGAATCTTCTAAGTGGATGTTACTGATTTTACAGGCTAGGATTTCTAGTTGGTTGGATGTTTTGGAGTCCATAAGTTCGAACTCAAATCCTTCTTAGAGAAGAATTGCTAATCCTCCTCCTTTTTTTCCCTCACGGTTTAGTGTAAGGATTTTGAAATTGTCAGGAAGGAGATCGGTAATTATTGGGTCACCATTGCAATAGCCAAACTGTTTTAAATATTAAGGAAAAATTCTGGGATCAGTCTTGATAAATCTCTCCAACCGGACCAGAAAAATAAATCAAACACATATTGCTTCAAGAATATTTTTATTTAATAATATGAGAAGATTAGGTTTCCACTTGTCAAGCCTACTGCACCTTTTGTACTAGAATTAAAGAATCAAAAAATGAAGAAGCAATTTAAGGAATAATATATTTCAAAATTAATCAGTGTTTATAGCATACAGGAAATAAAAAAGGCCCTTTGGACCTATAATAAACAGCTGAAATGCTAGAAAGTCACAGTATTAAAAACCAGACACCACGGATAAAAACATGTATTGAAAAACAATATGTGATAAAGTGTCAAAGCCATGGAAAGCTCATAGAAACTTCCTAGACAAGTCTGTAGCTGAAGTCATCAATATTAGCAGCTCAAATATCCCTGTAAGCAAAAGAGTGGGCAGATGGTCCACTTTACCTGAGTACTCTATGACCCACTAATTAATGCATCTGAAGTATACCACAGGCTGTATTTTCTTAAGCACTGAATATACTGTAGCTGGTTAGGATGTAACCAAAAACAATGCTTCCTGGTATCTTGTATTTGATGAGTTCCCAACAAGTTTATGTGGTGTCCGTCATTCAACTGCAATCAAAACAAAAACACAAACCAGTTTATTTAGATCATTAATGAAGAATTATCTGTTTTAATAATAATGTTATGAATTTTCAAGTCATTAACTTGTACAATAAAAAGCAGCTTGTATTCTGAACACATTTCATGGCATCTCTATTGATGGAACTAGTCTAAACAAAAGGTACCGTATAGCCAGAGAATTTTAGAATATGAAGTTAAAAAAATGAAATGTCCAAAAGAAGATTATGCAAGACAATGCAAACAGAATTTATTATAAAATCTCCGTTGAGCTATTTTTCAAAAGCACTTACACAATGGACAGATGTTGACAATTTCATAAGTGCTTTTGTTTCAAGTTTCCTGTCATTGGAAATGTTAAAAGTTATGGGGATAATTGTGTAAGAATTTGCCTAGTTTAAGGTGTTGAGAAAGCTTGTAAAGGGTGGTATTCTAGTCAATTATGTGCATAAATGGGTATTTTACAAAAAACAAGAAAGGATGTTAATATAATATCTTCAACAAAATACATCCAATATTCCACCCAGCAGTACATATAACAGAACATTCTGACCTCAATAATATTCAAAATGGAGAAAAGACTTCAGTGTCTAGTAGGGGTGACTTAAAATATCACTCCCAATTAGACAATAGTTAATATTCAAACATTAAGGCAGGAAGACACATCCTCGGTCAAAAACTCCAAAGACAAGTGGAAAAAAATACTTTTCTCATTTCACTTATTGTATAAATATGTCAAATCTTCACACTTATCTGATCTGAAAGTAGTCTTCGTAGTACTGGGCTTCAGGAGCAGGAAAAACCCGCAAAGTAGAGCATAAGCAAAGTGCAAAATGGCTATTCAATCTCCACCGCCTGCACAATGTCACCACAATTTCCAACAGGGCTCCCTGTTTTGCAAAAAGCTTCATTAGGGAATTGAGCATAAATTTTCCAGCTTTGGGGACATCAATGCCCTTACTAAGCACTGGCGCTATACTACGGGACTCAAAGGGCAAAATCATCCCCCAACAGTCCCAACAGTCATTTGGCAGCATTAATAATGTGGTAAGAGGCTGAACCTGAGGTCCCTGTCTTCCCAGCAGAACATGCAGTGCAAGGGTGCTCTTCCGGTGCCCATCCTGCACAAACTTCATATGAATTCATGTTATTAGAATCTGAGGACTCCATCTCTGGTGGGTAGAATCAAAAATGAGGCTTTTTGAAAAAATCTGAGAACTTGAAATTCAAATTGGGAAAAATCCAAGATGGTCACTGCCAGGATTTCCCAAACGGCTATATCTCCACCGGAGGCCCACAAAAACCAGCAATTTTTTTATTTTTGGGGTGGCAGAACAAAGCTATAAGAAGTTATCACCAGAAAAACAGCAAATTCAGATCTTTTCCCCACCCCCAAACTGCCCTGTGGGCTGTAACAGCCTGCCAGAGTAGCTGGAAGTAGGAGAGGACCTCTGACACCAATAAAACTGCCTCTTCTGACACTTCAGCTGCCAGTTGGGCCACGGCCAAACTGAGTCTCAAACCCAGAATCCAAACGCCACAAAGAGGGGGGAGGAAAATGCTGCCAACACTATGTGCAAGCACTCCTGATCAAGTCAAGGAGTGAGCAAACAGAAGGGGAAACCACTGAGCTCCACTGTTCAAGCAGGCTGGCTGAGCAGGTCCTCGCAGGATCCATCTGTCAGCTGCAGACCGAAGTCTGCTCCTCTCACACAGGCTAGGCAGTCACTGGAGCTGAACAGGAACACAAATTCCATGAAAAAACGCAAAAAAATACTTGGGAAAAAAAAAAGACCAAGCAGATCAAAGTTACTCCTTCAGATTCGCTTCCAGAAAAAATAACTGACTTGGGGCCGCAGTGAAGCAAGGAGAAGGAGAAGGTGCTGAAAACAGTGATCAGTATCTCCTGCAACACACTTGCGGGAGCTGGAGCAAGACCCTTGGTTCAGCATACCATCTCTATTGCACTGGAATCTATAATATAATATCAATTAACAGAAAAGTAAGCACCATGCTTTGATGTCATCATACTTTGCAGGTTGATAGGCACATGGGCAAAATGAATTTGTACATGCATAAATTATATAGAGTACTATTATTTACATTTGTTCCACATTTCTTTAAAATTTACTATCCCACCCAATGGAAAACCTTCTGGGCTGTTTAAGTTACATCACTAACTGGATTGCTAATCTCGATTTTAAACCTTAAGACTTCCAAAACTTACAGGTAAGTGTTTTTCAAATAAATGTTCCTCCGTTTTATTTTAAAATGTTCAATAAAGATCTCTCTTTAACTAAGTGTTTCCTTTTCTTTTATAGTGTCAGATTAATTTCAGTTTCAGGGAAGTTCAGGTAAATATTTGGTAAAGCTGCAGCCTCAACACTCTGAGGTTATAGGTTCAAACCCTTGCTGCTCCTTGTGACCCACAAGTTGAGAGAGGATGGGCAAGCAAGGGGGGGAGGGGTTGGTTTTTGCCATGGGCAGGAGGAAAGCATCATTTGGGGGGGAGGGGGCTTCAGAATTAAAAGAGGAAAAACCCCTACTTACATGGGCCCTGCATAAGTGGTTGATAAGCTTTTGAGCTGTCTTAAATTCATCCACTTATCTTATGTGAGCCCTGGCTGAATATCGCCAACACCCGCATAAGCTATATTATTGAGGATCACACAATGAGATTTCTATGATAGTGTGGTGTGTTGGGTTGGTGCCCTCACATGGATTATAATATTGAACGATTTATCGTTTGATTTGATTTCACAATCCACACTGAGATCCTCATATCACATTAATAATTATTAATCTTAGTTATCTTGGTTTTTCGCTAGCTCCGACGCTGCTCCCCACACTCTATCTCTCAGTGACACTACTGGGACTTTTTTCCATATATTAGAACAAATATCTAACATATATATTCCTTTTCCACACTGAACTGAGAAATAAAATACAAAATTCTAAAACCCAAACTGCAAACACTAACAAAAAAGAAAATATTCCTGCTAAACCTTCGACCAGACCTAAACAATGAACACCAGGGTACGACCATGGATTCATTTGCTGGTTCTAAAGTAAAGAAAATGATCAGGTAAGACATAGGTTTCTTAGCACCAGCAGCAGATGAATCCAGAGACTAGTGGAATGTAGTAAAGCATTCCTTATGTTGGGAGGGCCCCAAAAGCACCCCCAAAGACTCCCCCAAAATGGCTTTTGCCCGTGCTGCCATGTCTAACTGATAATGTTTGGAGAATGTGAGATGGGAAAACCAAGTGGCAGCACGACAAATTTCTTCCAGAGAATAAAACAGTGACTCCTCGCACAATGTCATCACCACTCTGGTAGAATGAGCAGTAAATGTTGCCGGAAGCAAATGACCCAACAAAATGTATACAGAAACGGTAGCTTCTCTAATTCACCATACCAGGTACTGCGTTGCTGTTGGCTTAGGGGCTGTGGCCCCCTTTGTTACTACTTGAGAACATGACAAAAAGGTGATCAGATATCCAAAATTCATTGGTAACTTGCAAGTATTGAAGCAGAAATTGTCAAATGTCTAGCAGCTTCAAAGAGTGTAATTGTTGTCCATAATCCTCCTCCTTGAAGGAGGGCAAAAAAAGAGTTTGATTGACATGAAACTCTTCGATTTAAATTTTTATTATTCATTTTCATATATCAACAAGTGTAACATAGAAATTTTAAAAGATCACATAAAACAAACACTTGAATTCCTTTCATGTATCACTGTAAATACATGAAACTCTTGACACCATCTTAGGTAGGAAGGAATCAACCATGCAAATTATCACTCCATCTGCAGAAAAATGGAGAAATGGGTCCCTCCCTACAGGACAACACTTGCAACTCCAGGACCCTTCGAGCTGAGGAGATCACCACAAGAACACCGCCTTGATTGTGAGATCCTTAAGAGTATCCTTCTTCAGTGGTTCAAATGGAGCCCGCTGCAAAGGACAAACCTTCCTTAAAAGGAGGCTTAATACGATTAGCTCCCCTAAAAAAAACCCATACTACACATAGCTGCGAAGCAAAGGAAGTATGCGATATCCAACTTCTATAATATGCTATAGCTGCTAACTGCACCTGAAGGGAATTGCATAATAGACCTTTAGACAGACCTTCCTGCAGAAACGCCAGAATTTGTGGAAGAGATGACTGAAACAGCGAGATGGAATGCTATGTGCACCAAGAGTCGAACTCTCCATACCTTAGTGTAAACCGTGGACGTAGAAAGCTTCTTTGCTTTCAAAGGGTGGTTATAACCTTGTCCAAGTAGCCCTTACATCTGAGCTTGGATCTTTCAATGGCCAGGCTGTAAGACTAAAGTGGGAGGGATCCTCCATCCTGAGTGGCCTTTGAGAGAGAAGGTCCTGCATCATTGGCAACCTTACTAGCTCACCAGCTAACAGCCGGATAAGGTCTGCATACCAAGGATGACAAGGCCAATCTGGAGCCACCAGAATCACTAGACCTGTGTGCTGGTACTTTTGACGTAACACACTGCCAATCACTGGCCATGGTGGAAAAATGTACAGAATCGGAACTTGCGGCCATGGCTGCAGGAGAACGTCTATTCCCTACGATGCCCCGTCTCTGTGTCTGCTGAAGAATCGGGGCACTTGGGCATTCCTGCCAGTGACCATGAGGTCCATAAGAAGCATTCCTCACGTCTGGACAATCACTTTGAACGCTGTTTCCAACAACTTCCACTCTACAGATTCAGACTGAAAAAAATCCACCTGTACCTTCAGCTTTCCCACAATGTGTGCTGAAGATATCATCTACAGGTGTTTCTCTGACCAATTCAATATCCGGTGAAATTCCATAGCCAGAGGATTGCTGCATGTTGCCCCCTGCCTTTTGATTTTTGATAATGTAACGGCGGTGGCGTATAAGATGTGAATCACTTTGCCCATTAGCAGACGAAACGCCACTAGCGCTGAGGACAGCCATCAGCTCCAGGCAACTGATAGACCATTGGGCCTCTTTTCCCACGCCCACAGCTCCTTATGTGTCTTCAGGGGGTAGAGAGAATGCAGCCAGCAATAGATAAAGTCCTCGAGATTGGCACAGATGCCAAACAGCCTGCGCTCTAGCTCCGGTAACAACCAGGAGCGAGTTTATTACCAGGGGGAACAGGCCCTGAGCCACCAAAATTATTAGTGCAGGCTGGCTAGGTAGGTGCCCTAAAAAAGGGTTGCTCTCCCAACTACAGACCTCTGACAGTGAGAATCTGTGTCTTCACCCAGGCAGAGCTTCCCCAGGTAATCTGGGGACCTCTGTAGCACCAAGAAGCCTCTAAAAATGAGACGAAAAGCCTGAAAATAACAAACCAAGCAGAGCAGAAAGACACCTTCACCTCATGTGTAGAAGGAGAAACTCAGGAGCAGAGCACAGTGCAGACATAGGAGAGGTGGAGCCAAAAAATGTAGATGATGCCTTCTACTCAAACCCACAAAAAGTGAATAATCCAATGGTTCAAGACTCATATGCCTTTTGCCCTAGAACGATCTGTTGCAAATTCTCAGTAGGGATCAACTCTGTGAAGGACTTACAATCAAGAGAGGTTTGCTGCTTGCCGGGGGCCAAGATTCGGGATGTAACCGCTTGCCTGGACAGACTCATCAAGCCCCAGGACCATTTCCCTATGCTTCTCATCCACGTTGGAACAAATGACACTGCCAGGAACACCCAGGAGAGCGTACAAGAAGACTTTAGAGCCCTGGGTGAGAAGCTGAGGAGGATGGAAGCGCAGGTGGTTTTCTCCTCGATCCTCCCAGTGAGGGGCAAAGGTAGAGCCAGGGATGAGCGCATCCAGAGGGCTAATGACTGGCTGCGAGGATGGTGCAAGGAGATGAACTTCGGGTTTCTGCACCATGGAGAGGCGCTACAAGGACTACAAGGATCAGACGGGCTACACCTGACCAGAAGAGGGAAGAACGTCCTAGGACACCGACTAGCCCGCCTACTTCACAGGGCTTTAAACTAGGTAAGTTGGGGGAGGGTACAGGCTCAATCAACCCACCTGGCGAGCTAGGCTGCCAACACTCTTTGGAGACTGGGGTAAGTGGATACCGAAATTCTAGGTCCGGGACTGGGGCGAGTACACACATTTCCGAGTCTGGGGTGGGTACATGTTGTTATTCGGAGTCTAGGGAGGGTACACACCTTGCAAATTGTACCAAAAAAGTTCAAATAGCTCAAGTGGGAATTCCCCCACAGGGTACACACATTTCTGTGTCTGGGGTAGATGCTCACATTAAAACTAGCACTAAAAGCGAACATGCGACATGGAAAGCCATGTACGTCAACGCCCACAGTTTGGGCAACAAGATCCTAGAATTAGAGACTGAAATGAGGAACGCTGACCTGGATGTGGTGGTGATATCTGAGACCTGGCTCACTGACTCCCACGGATGGGACATGGTCATACCAGGCTACAATTTACTTCGCTGTGACATTAAAGTCACCAGAATTGCAGATGTCAGGTACACAGGGGAATCCCTTTGGGTAAATTTGGCCAGGGGGAAAGACAAATGCCTGTATCTAGGCGTAATATACAGACCCCCAAGACAACAGGAGGACCTGGATATGGAATTGATCGGAGACATAGAGAATATCACCTTGCGAGGGGATACAGTACTGTTAGGTGACTTCAATATGCCTGATGTGGATTGGAACACACTTTCCTCTGCATCCAGCAGCAGCAGGAGGCTATTGAACTCTATGAAGGGAGCAAGACTGAAACAACTGGTACTGGAGCCAACAAGGGAGCAGGCAATACTGGATCTGTTACTTACCAATGGCGAAAGTGTCACAGAGGTCTCAGTGGGCGAAGCGTTGGCCTCCAGTGACCATAATATGGTATGGTTCAATCTCAAAAAGGGGTTCGCCAAATCTAACACATTGACCAAGGTCCTAAGCTTCAAGGACGCCAACTTCGAGGGCATGGGGGAATTCATCCATCAAGCGCTACAAAACCAAGCGGTAACAGATAACGTAGAAGAAATGTGGTCAGCTCTGAAAGATACCATACAGGAGGCAACCAACCGATATATAAAATCAGTAAGTAAACGGCGAAGGAACAATAGGCCACAGTGGTTCTCTGCGGAGATCTCGGGCCTCATAAAAGAGAAGAAAAGAGCGTTCATTTATTACAAACAATCAGGGAATCAGGACTCGAGAGAAGACTACCTGGCCAAGGCAAGAGCCGTCAAAACAGCAGTTAGAGAGGCCAAATTCCAAAACGAGGAGACGTTAGCGAAGAACATCAAGAAGGGCGATAAATCCTTTTACAGGTATATTAGCGACAGAAACAGAAACACAGGCGGGATAGTACGCCTCAGGAAACCAGACGGGAACTATATAGAAGCGGACTCGGAAAAGGCTGTACTTTTAAACAAATACTTCTGTTCGGTCTTCACCCGCGAGGAGCCGGGATCTGGCCCTCTGCTACAGACAAGGGATAGTCCAGTAGACCCATTTAGTAGCTTCGAGTTTACGCCAGGCAGTGTCTACTGTGAGCTGTCTAAACTCAAGGTTAACAAAGCGATGGGGCCAGACAACTTACACCCCAGGGTGCTAAGGGAGTTAAGTGATGTCTTGGCGGAACCACTGTCCGCGCTTTTCAATCTCTCCCTTAGTACGGGTATAGTCCCGTTGGACTGGAAAACGGCTAACGTCATCCCACTCCACAAAAAAGGTTGCAGAATGGAGGCTGCAAACTATAGACCGGTGAGTCTCACATCAATAGTGAGCAAGCTGATGGAAACTCTAATCAAACGTCAATTGGATACGATCCTGGACGAGGAGAATCTACGGGATCCCCGTCAACATGGATTTACTATGGGGAGATCCTGCCAATCCAACCTGATCAGCTTCTTTGACTGGGTGACGAGGAAGCTGGATGTTGGGGAGCCCCTGGACATTGTGTACTTAGACTTCAGCAAAGCTTTCGATAGCGTACCACATCGCAGGCTGTTGAGCAAAATGAGTTCTATAGGATTGGGTGACACTTTGACAAAATGGGTTGAGAACTGGCTTGGAGGCAGGCGTCAGCGGGTGGTGGTGAATGGCACCCCCTCTGAAATGACGGAGGTGATCAGTGGAGTGCCGCAGGGCTCGGTCTTGGGCCCGATCCTGTTCAATATCTTTATAAGAGACTTGGCAGAAGGGCTTCGAGGTAAAATAACGTTATTCGCAGATGACGCCAAACTATGCAATGTAGTAGAAAGGAGTGCAACGGTCAAAAACTCAATGTCCGACAATATGAAGCACGACCTACTCCTATTGGAGCGCTGGTCTAGGATCTGGCAACTAGGTTTCAATGCCAAAAAATGCAAAGTCATGCACCTTGGCAGCCAAAATCCATGCAAAACTTACACCCTTAATGGCGAGATCCTAGCAAGGACTGTAGCAGAACGGGACTTAGGGGTGATCATCAGTGAAGATATGAAGACTGCCAATCAAGTGGAACAGGCTTCATCTAAGGCTAGACAAATCATAGGGTGTATACGTAGGGGTTTCGTCAATCATAAGCCTGAAGTCATTATGCCATTGTATAGATCCATGGTGAGACCCCATCTGGAATACTGTGTACAATTCTGGAGGCCTCATTACCGCAAAGATGTGCTGAGACTGGAGTCGGTCCAGCGAATGGCCACCCGGATGGTCTCAGGACTCAAGGACCTCCCGTACGAGGAACGGCTGGATAGGTTGCGGCTATACTCTCTCGAGGAACGCAGAGAGAGGGGAGACATGATCGAGACGTTCAAATATCTCACGGGCCGTATCGAGGTGGAAGAAGATATCTTCTTTTTCAAAGGTCCCACGGCTACAAGAGGGCATCCATGGAAACTCAGGGGAGGTAAGCTGCATGGTGACACCAGAAAGTACTTTTTCACCGAGAGAGTGGTGGATCGCTGGAATGGCCTTCCACTTCAGGTGACTGAGGCCAGCAGCGTGCCCGATTTTAAGACAAAATGGGATCGACATGTGGGTTCTCTTCACAGAGAAAGGTAGGGGAGGGTCATTGAGGTGGGCAGACTGGATGGGCCGTGGCCCTTATCTGCCGTCTATTTCTATGTTTCTATGAACTATGTTGAATACCCTCTTGTGATCTTTTTGTTAGTACCCTCATGCCACAGTCTAGATAGCTATTGAAGCATTTATATGTCGTTGCTTGCAATACATGTCGGTTCCTTTTTCCTACTTTCTGGATGCCCCCTTTTGAATGCAAATTCCCTGAAGTGCATTCTATAACCTTGAAGTCTAATAATGGTTTTGTGCAGTGGGAAGACAATTTTTTGTCACTTGTTTCCACATCTCATTTAACAGTGTAGTCCCAGTTCTAAGATCATCTTTAAAACCAGAAAGCTAGAGCATGAACAAAAAAACAAAAAAAAACAAAACAAACAACTTACTGTGTAATCCTTCTTTGAAATTTTAGGCCACACCTCTTTGTGTAGGAATTGTTGTAGTCATACCTGAAAAGACAACAAATTTCACGATAATGTGGTTGAATCAAATATTATTGAAAGGTTTAAAACCAAACCAAAAAGACAATTTATTTTTTGATCAACAGCGAAAGCAGTATTAAGGGAGACACTTGCTAAAAAAGAAATATAAATCCACAGGATTGATGTTCAGCGCTATTTTCAATTAAACAATACTGACCAGCGCAGGTGCAGATATTTAGTGACACTTAACCAGCTCTGAATGCTGTGGCACTATCTAGTTGGTCTGAGGACACTATAGGAGCAGACACATAAGTTACCCAGGCACCGACAATATTCAATGCCCCATAACTGGACAAGGAAGAGCATGTAAAAATCAGTCTTAACTATGCCCAGACCTGGATAACTTCCAGTGACTGTGAAAAGTTCCAGTTATTCAGTGTCACTAGATTTGGCTTGGAGCAGGCTTAAAATGTCAACAACCTCAGTCTAAGTATTATTTCTGCAGGAATTGTACATTATAAAGACGTATAGGCACTATTGTGCCTTTACATACAGTTATCTTCTATGCATGTACTCACCTTTTTAAGGCTGCACTTAATCATGGTTAATAAAATGTACTGCACAGTCTTCCCCTAGCATTTCCCTCCCTTCTCTCTCCCTTTCTGCCCTGCCTGCAGTTGGACAGCTCTCCTTCTCTCAATACCAGAGATGCCAAATTTCAGCCCTATTTTTCACTCTTCAGCACCAGTGCACTGAACTTGATCACTGCTTTCATGAGGGAAGCCTTAGAAAAGCAAGAAGAAATCTGAGCACACCTTCCTGCCTACTGCATCTTCCTGCATTGTCCCTCTTTCCTTTACTGCAAGTACCTGTGATGTGAAACCGATGTACATATTTTTAACTACTGGGTGGAAGACAATGTTCAGCTATAAAAAAATGTACCCAAATTGCTCCTCACTTTGTCTATATTCTTTCAGAGTCTCCAAAGAAAACCCAGTATCATTTAATGTTGCCTTGACTCATTTGCAAAGCAATACTACACTTAAATCATTCTAGATTATCCTGGATATGCCCTCTGAAAAATCTCACTCTGGCCCTCAGTCTCAATCCTTTGCATGGTAAATGAAAGGGAAAGGGATTAGGACTTGTATATTGCCTTTTTGTAGTTATACAACCACACTCAAAGCGGTTTACATACAGGTACTTCAAGCATTTTTCCCTATCTGTCCTGATGGACTCACATCTGGGGCAGTGGAAGATTAAGTGACTTGCCCAGGGTCACAGCAACATGGGGTTTGAACCCATAATGTCAGAGTGCTGAGGCTGTAGCTCTAACCACTGCACCACCCTTGGCATCTTTGCAATTCCCTCCTCTCTCCCTATTTGTACTCCTATGGAAACAGGAAGTTGCATCAGAAGGAACAGGACTGGTCAGAGGGAAAGACGCAGAGTAGCATGCAGGCTGCATATGAGTATCACTGCTGCTGCCGTGAACCGAGAGAAGACCAGAGTTAAAGTATACCTGTGGGAGAGAGATACTGGACCATGCAAATATTGTGCCTTGGGGGGGAGGGGGGAGTCAGGAGTAGATTGGGAGAATGTTAGTAATGTAGGGGGAAGTTTTAGGGACCAGTCTCATGATAAGAGCTCTGACATTTTGCAGCTGTTATTGCGAGACTGGTCTTGCGGCAGCAGGAGATTATATCTTATTAACACATCTCCTGGAGGGGGAGGCTACATCCCTCCCCTTTAGAATCACTGAGCTCTGGAACAACCTCACCTCCCCACTCTGAATCTCAAGCTCCCTCCAAATTTTCCGTAAACATCTGAAAACTTGGCTATTCTCAAAAATGTAACACTTCCTTCTTCTCCGGCATCTTACACCCATCTAACCTTCTTTACACTTTAATCCTTTAACCCTCCATTGGAGTTCCTTTCCATCACAACTTCTGTAAACCGTGCCGAGCTCTACGATTGTGGAGATGGTGCGGTATATAAACCTAAGATTTAGTTTAGTTTAGCAGATCTCTGCTTCCCAGTTCGAGTGCAGAAGATGATTTAGCAGTCTGGATTAGAGAGATGGAGGCTGTTTGTATTTTCTCCAGTGGATAGCTGAGGTTTTTTTGTTCTTGCTGCTTATTCGTAATGGGTCTCCAAGGCAGTTTTATCAAGTTTCACTGCTATATCTTCTTTTGGGACAACAGGGACACAAAGGCACACTACTAAAGGTAGGACTGGTCACAGCGGACCAAGTTCTTTTTGGGAACCACTAGTGTACCCCCAAGAAGGTGCTGATGCCACCTCTGCACATCAAACTGGGTCTAATGAAACAATTTGTCAGAGCTCTAGCTAATGTTTATGTTTATTATAATATTTGATATACCGCTATAGCATATCACAGATCTAAGTGGCTACAATAAAATACAGGTACATTTTCTATACTTTTTAGGCATGAGTAATTAGGAAATTACATTTACTGCCCAGGAACAAAAATCGTGTTACATAGTGTTAATCAAGTTTTCATAATATAGCTAAGGAGTTAGAAGCCTTCAAATACCTTCAAGACATCTTCCCTAATCTGTCTGAGGCAAAAGGTGAAATCTGGTGTTTTCATTGGACCACAGGTAAAGATGATCCTGGAGTGTAAGGAATTTTCCAAGAAGCTAACGAGGAAGAAAAAAGTGGTTTGGAACAGCTTTGTCGCCGTTGTTCAGGGCTTCCTGAGCAATCACAAGGCAAAAAACTACGCGGAGCTGGTTGAAGAATTACCGTAAAATGGGCTGTAAGATGTCTCTCAAAGTCCACGCCCTTAATGCTCATCTTGAGAGTAGCAAGGTGAGCGCTTCCACCAGGATATACTGGACTTTGAACACCGCTAACAAGGTCAATATAATGAGAACATGATGGGAGACTACATCTGGGGGCCGATTCATGAATGACTTACAATATAATCGCAAATCTCAAAACCTACTCATTTCCAAGTCTTCTGTGGTCATCTTTGTATAACTTCAATATAATAATAATAATAATAATAATAACTTTATTCTTATATACCGCCAACAATCTTGCGACTTCTAGGCGGTTCACAACGAAGAGAAACTGTACAGACAGCGACTTACAGAGTATAGCTGAGAACATCTGATAGTAACAACAGAGATAATAATAGCAACAGTTTATATACTGCAGGACCGTGAAGTTCCGTGCGATTTACAATGAATTAGAGAAATTCCATAAATTGAATGGAGCAATCATAGTTAGAGATCAGAGGTTAACAGTTTACAAGATCAGATCTGGGTGGGATTACGAAGGGGGCTATTGTCCTGAATCGTTACCTAGGTATTTCGAGAACAGGAATGTTTTTAGGTGTTTTCTAAATTCACCATAGTTGTTTGTGTGTGTAATTAGTTTTTCTAAGTCTTTGCCCCATAAGGCTGCTTGATACGATAGAAGTTGTTGATGGTATCTCTTATATTTGCATCCTCTAGCCGGTGGGGAAACGAATTTCAGGTGTGTTCTTCTCTCATGTCTGTTGGTTGAGAATGAGAAGAGGTCTGTTATGTATTTAGGGGCTAGGCCAGATAATACCTTGAAGCAGAGACATCACAGCTTGAACTTCGTACGTGCCTCCATTGGCAGCCAGTGCAGGAGTCGGTAGGAAGGGGTCATGTGATCGGACTTCTGCAGCCCGAAAATTAATCTGACTGCTGCATTTTGTATCAGTTGAAGTCTCTGCATTTGCTTCCGGGGGATGGCCAGGTGGGTAATGTTGCAATAGTCAAGGTGGCTTAGTATTAGGGATTGTACTAGAATTCTGAATGCTGAGGTGTCGAAGTATGCTCTAATGGACCTAAGTTTCCAGAGAGTAAAAAACCCTTTTCTGACTAGGGAGTCCACATGGTCTTTCATAGTTAGACCTTGGTCCAGTAATACCCCCAGAACCTTCATTGTTGGTTGAATGGGGTAGTTAAGATTGTTAATGTGTATTGATTTTGTCGTGATATGTGGGTGTGGCGAGGCTATAAAGAATTTAGTTTTATCTGAATTGAGCTTCAGTCTGAATTCTGTGGTCCATTGTTCCATCAGGTTTAGCGCTTCTGTTGCTGTGGGGGTGATTTCAGAGGGAGACGTGATGAACGGGATAATGATTGTAAAGTCATCCGCATAACTGAATACTTTTATACCCCGCCGGGCCAGCTGCATGCCGTGAAGATGTATAGACGTTGAAGAGTAGTGGGGATAGTGGGGACCCCTGTGGAACGCCTGATGGGTTTCTCCATGTTTTAGAGAGGTTGCAGTTGAAGCGTACTTGATATGTGCGGGTTGTGAGGAATCCTCGGAACCAGTCGAGTACCTCGCCTCCGATGCCGATTGCGTCTAAACATTGTAGCAATTTTTCGTGATCCACCAAGTCGAAGGCCGAGCTCATGTCGAAGTGCATGATTAAGGCGTTATGGCCCTTGCTGAATAAGTTGCGTAAGTATTCAAGGGTAGCTGCAATCACCGTCTCAGTGCTAAACAGAGGTCTGAAGCCAGACTGGGTTTCATGTAGTAGCAAGAACTGATCAAGGTAGTCCATCAATTGGGTGTGTACTAAGCCTTCCATTATTTTTACGAAGAGTGGAATGGATGCTACCGGTCTATAGTTAGTTACTGATGTTAGGGATTGTTTACGATTTTTTGGAATTGGGGTGATTATAATGTGACCGTTGTTCGTTAGGAATTTTCCATTTTTCAGCATATTGGTCATATGACTCCACAGTGTTATTTTAAAGTCTAATGGGGATGCTTTCATAATGTTGGGGGGACAGGGATCTAGGATGCAGTTTGATTTAGTATATTTGTTATAGAGTTTTATGAAGTTATTCCATTCTAGATCCTGAAAGGAGTTCCAAAGCATATCCACTGGTATTTCATTATCATTTATGTTGGCTATTTGATGTTCATGTGTGTTTGTTGGGCACTTGTTCCTTAGGTTCACAATTTTTGAGTCAAAGTGTTGTGCTAGATCGTCTGCTGATGGAAGTTTTGTGTCGTGCATGGAGTGATTGTGACGTGTGGTATCAAATAAATTTTTAACCAGGTTGAACAGTTCTTTAGTGTTGATTCCTATTGAACTCATATTGGGTGTAAGTATTTTGGATGAGTAGAATGTTTTTCGTTTTTCTTTTATCAGTTGTTTGTAGTCCTTTATGTTTGATCTCCAGTGGTTCCGGTCTGATATTTCTCCTGTTTTATTCCAGATCCTTTCTAGTCGTCTTGCTGATTGTTTCATTTTTAATAGTTCAGAATCGAACCATTTGTTGTATTTATTTGAGTGGTTTGTTCTGTTTCGTTTAGGGGCTATTTTATCTAGGATGGATGTGCTTGTTTTCGTCCACTGTTTCCAGAACTCATCCCCTTCATTTATCTCCTCGCGCGATTCGTAGTGTGCCCAGTATTCCTCTGGGTTGATGTGGCCCCTGGTGAGATGTTCTTTTTTTATCTTTGGGTGAGTTCTTTCTTTTGGTTGATTCCAGATTATGTTAAAGTAGTAGGTGAAATGATCGGACCAGATGTCGTGGTACCAGATACCGTCGGATAAAGAAATATTGGGATTTAGGATTTCTTTTGAGGACATAGCTACCAAGTCTAACTGATGGCCTTTTTCATGAGTTTGTGTGGGTGAAGGGAGATTGTAGTTGAGTGAGGATAGGAAGTTTTTAAGATCTTTTGTGTCAGGATTGTCCTCGTTCTCTAAATGTAGGTTTACGTCTCCTGCTATAATGTTGTAAGACGGAGTGATTGAGTTATGTAGAATGAATTCGTAGAAGTCCTCTCTGGCCTTTGACCAGCTTTTTGGCGGGACATAGAATAGAATGCAGGAGAGGTACTCTTCTAGATCCTTGTTACTGATTTTGCATGCTAGTGTTTCTAATTGGTTGGTTATCTTGGAATCTACTAATTCAAGTTCGAGATCTTCCTTAAGGATGACTGCCAGTCCTCCCCCTCTTCTGTCTTCACAGTTTAACATGTGGATTTTGTAGTTATCTGGTATTAGGTCGTTTAGTATTGGATCCTCTTCGGACAGTAGCCATGTCTCCGTTAGAAAGAGGTAGGCTAACTTCTTGTTGATGATCCAATCTTTGATTAAGAAAGCTTTGTTCCTTACTGATCTAGTGTTGAGGTAGGCGCAGGGAACAGAGGTAGTTGTGATGGATGTGGTGGGTGTAGTGATTTTGATGGGTTTTATTTCCCTTGTTCTTTTTTTGAGGGTACGGTGAGGTCTACTGTTAGGTGTGATTATTTTAATATGATTTACTCTTTCTTCCTGTTGGTTAATTGGAAGCCTGATGGATGTGTTGGGGTAGTGAACGGAGTGAAGTTTTGGATAGAGTGAGATAAGTACATGTTGTTATTGATACGTTGCTTTTTATGACTTTATAAGAATGAAAAGATGAAAATTCAGCATTTACAATTTACCTATTTAAAAAATGAAAACTTTGACTTATCTGGTTATAAAAGCAAAGTTTTATGGAAATAACAGACATTTTCTATACTTTTTAGGCATGAGTAATTAGGAAATTACATTTACTTCCTAGGAACAAAAATCATGTTACATAGTGTTAATCAAGTTTTCATAATATAGCTTCTTTGCTTCTGTTACTGCCAGCTTACTATATGTTGTGTTATTTCTCTTCTCCAGCTAATATAATAATCTTGTTCCCGATGTTTCCTCCAATTTCTCTCTAGCCAAGCACTGGGTTTGTTCTAGATGACTCTTCTTGAAATTGACTACCCAACCCAGACCGTGGAGATTTACAAATTGCCGCACTGTTTGCTCTCCCTCCAGCCTTGACGAGGCTCTGACCAATCAATCGTCCAAATATGGGTGTACCTTTATCCCCATCCTGCAGAGGTGAGTTGCGACCACCACCATCACCTTGGTGAAGGTACACGGAGCCGTTGCCAACATGAACTAGTAATGCCTTTGTAGGATGTGGAATCTTAGGTATTTCCTGTGTTCTGGGAAAATGGGAATAAGAAGATATGCCTCCATCAGAGTTCTCATAGTGCCACAGCTGGTGCCAATGACTGACCAGACTGTTTCTATGTGGAAGAGTAGTACTTTCAGCACCACATTTATGGACTTTAGGTCTGGAATCGGTCTGCTTCCATTAATTTGTTAATTTTGTTTTTGCCATTCAAATGCTGTAACATTGTTTTCTTTCAATAATACATCCCATGCAATTAACTATTTCAGCTTTCATACCAGAGCTCAAGAAGTACTTACTTTATTTCATATTATTTCCTTCTTTCTACAGCATACAAAATCACCTTAAATTAAAAATAACACTTAGGCAATACTCAAAGGCAGAAAATTATTTCATTTTTAGTGTTTTATCAGCCTTCTAGCAAGCTGAGTTTTCAGGATTAGCACACTGAATATGCAAAAGATAAATCTGCATATATTAGAGACATACTGTTTGCCAATCCATCTCTGTATACTTGTGAGGTAGGTGTGCCTCTAGGAGAGGGTTCAAAAATACTGACCTCCAGTATAATTTTTTTACCTTGTAGGTCAATAGCAGTTGACCTTTAAAAAGATTAAGCTATTTATTTAAAGTCATACACACATTCAGTGGCAGCAAAGATGTCACCACTGAACATATGTAGAACTGTAAATGGCTGCAATACAGCAATTAATCTTCAGAGGAAGTTTTTATCCCGATGATTGAAAGCACCAAATAATAAAGGCGAGTTAAGCTTCTGAAGCTTTTCCTTCTGCTTTTCATATGGTGGCAGAAATTATTTGCGACACTGTTTTAGTGAAGTATTTCTGTAGAATATAAAATTTTAAATGGATAGCATCCATTTAAAGATATACCTATTTGTGCATTTGGAGTTAAATGCACCGATTATCTAGTGGTTGACAACTTTTTATCTTGCTCCCAGCCCACCTGAAAGCCTACCTGGATTCTAAAATGGATAACTTTGGCCATTTAGTGATGTAAACATCCACATTTTTTATATAAATGCTTTAATCAGCAACTGTACATACCCAAGGAAATCAATGTGTCATAGTTTTCTTTCATTACGTTCCTGTAAAGTGCCTTCTGATGCTCTCCTAAAAGCTGCCACTCCTCTTCAGAGAAATAGATGGCAATATCATGGAACGTAAGGGGCATTAAAGAAATCAGGTTGTCATAAGTTTCCTTCATCACCTTCCTGTACAGGTCTTTCTGCCAGTCTTCTAAAAGCTGCCACTCTTCTTCAGAGAAAGTGACTGCAACATCGTGGAATGTAAGCAGCATCTGAAATAAGACAGTCTCATTAATTCTTCTGGTTTAAAACTGGCTCACTGATTTTGCAAGGCTGAGGTCAAGAGAAACCAGTTGTTCAAATCCTGCTTCTCCACCACTTGTGGCCTCGTGTTAGTCACTTCACCCACCATTTGTTCGATTACAAGTTAGATTGGAAATCCACTCAATCAAGTAAATAACTTGTGTACCTACTTGTAACTCATCTTAAGCTCCAATTTCTAAAAGGCAAGTAATTAAATCTGACGGATCGATATTCAAAGTAAGAGAAGTGTATCTGGTTAAATAGTGCTGGCTGGTTTGAGAGCAGATATTCAACAGCGCTTAGCCCGACAATGCTGCTGAATATCCACGCTGTCTGCTGTGGCACTCTCTCATTAGTACTGGGGCAGCATGAGCAGAGTTGGGGTCATTTTTTGCCATTGAGAATAATAAGAGGAAAGCAAATTCTTCTACTACCTCAACATGCAAGTGGTGTGCAATATCAAAGGTCCCATTATTGAAGTAATATGTATGATTCCTGGTTCATCCCATGACTATTTCATTTTCACATATTTGGTTCTCTGAGAATGGACAAATTAAAAAAGTAGATGACTTGTGATTAAGTACATTTATCTTATAAAGCTGTTTTACTACTTGGGATCTAGCTAGGTACTTGGGTCCTGGGTTGGCCATTGTTGGAAACAGGATCCTGAGCTTAATAGACCTTTAGTCTGTCCCAGTATGGCAATACTTAAGTTCTTAATCGTCTCTCATCCCATACTGTATACACCTAATATACTCTAGGCTTGTTAGTCAAACTTAATTTTTTCCCATTTATACTGTAAAATCCATGCTCCTTTCCTGAAAAAATATTGGGATTTATTTTTTCCATCGCTAGATGACTAATTTCTTATCCTCAAACTCTAGCCATTGAAAGATCTTTTTGCTATTTAAATTTTTTTTTATATGCAGTAATAAATCTGGCAGGTACACGTTATGAGACTATCTTTAGACAGGGAATGTACTATAAAACATGCAAGAGTTGGGATGTCGATGTTCTCTGTGGCAGGTGTGAAGTTTTGGAACGCATTGACCGGTGAATTGCATTTGTGTAGGCCTAGAGATGTTTTTAAAAAAATTATTGAAAACAATTGTTTGTGGATGCATTTATGTGAGAATGAGTAAGGTTCTTATGCAAAGAAGTCAGTTCAATGTTAGTAATTAATATGTTGTACTGTTTTTGTTTATTTTGTATGTCGACTGTAAAGTGCTTAGATTTTTAAGTGGTATATAAATTTTTAAAATAAATACATACATACATAACTGTACAGCCCACGAAGGTCTGAAAGATATTGCTTGTGTATTGTGTTTAGAATCAGGCCCTTAGTATACGAAAAAGTGGCTTAACGCAGGATGCAGCATTGTGTTAGTTTTGCCATTTGCACATGGTATACTAAGCACATGGTATTTAATTTTAATTTTTTTTTTTGAAGGGGGCATGTCAGAGGCAGAGAATGGGTATGGAAGTGCCAACATTATCATTCATAAAGTGGGAGCACTTAGCACCTCCTAAGTAGGTGATAAATGCTTCCACATTAATTATTTTAAATGGTTTTACACTAATGCTAATATTAGCGCACAGATATTCAAGAAATAGAAAAATGCCTTTTACATCCATGCTAGAAATGGGATTAGCATGTGGGAAAATTCCACATTAAGCTGCAATAAGCCCATTTACTAGGACAGCTTAGTAAAAGGGCCTTTTGAGAGGTAAATTTTCCAAAAGGCCAATTTATGAATCTATTAGGGTCAAGTATATATATTTTACTCAACATTTCACTGAACTCCTAAATTTAGGAACATAAAAAGTGGATATTTATTTAAAAAAAGCTCGATATACTGCCCAGCCTTCTCAAATCAGTGTGTGGTGCAGTGGTTAGAACTACAGCCTCAGTACCTTGAGGTTGTGGTTCAAATTCCATACTGCTCCTTGCGACCCAGGGCAAGTCATTTAATCCCCCATTGCCCCAGGTACATTAGACAGATTGTGAGCCCACCAGGACAGAGAGGGAAAAATGCTATAAGTGGTATATAAATACTAAAAATAAAAAAAATAAAATACTGTATAAATCAAACTTAAAAGAAAAGAACTCCGTTTATTGGACAGAAAAGACCTACTACTAATGTTCACTAACATACCTAACATAAGAAGAAAACGTACACAACTCATTCACTCCTAATAAATTTTGATAAATTGTTCTAAAATTATTCCCAACAGAAAAAGAGGAGTCTTCCTTTGCCCAGCACAGTGAGAAGCAAAACAAAAGAAAGGCAAAGCCAATGTCACAATACAACACAAGAGATTTTATTGAAAGTTCCTATGGAAAGTCCCTGGCATCTCGTTTCATTCCCTCCCTCATCTTCTTTCTCCCTTCAGTTGGGTGCAGTAAGTCTCTCCCCCTCTGCTCCCTTTCCTCCTTCTGTCACCCAAGGCCTGGCGTCATGAACTTCTTCAGGCAGCAGCATTCACAATTCACTGCTGTTGCCAGCTTCGGGCCTTCTTCTCTGTCAGGTCCTGCCTTCATGGAAACAGAAGTAGGCAGGACCCGGCAGAGAGGAAGGCCTGAAGCTGGCAACAGCAGTGAATTGTAAATGCTGTTGCTAGCCAAAGAAGTTCATGACATCAGGCCGAGCACCCGGGGCAGACTGCTACTCTCCCCCCCCCACGACCCTCCTATCTCTTCCTCCCTCCTATCACGAGACTCTAAACAGCACTTCTCTATTCTAATTAGGCTGCTTCAGGGCTTTCTACTGCCATGATTCCCTCTGGCACGTCACTGATGAGGGAAGGAGGTAAAGGAGGGTCGGATCGGGTTGGGAGGGCGCCCGGGATGATGATGAGGCTGCTGCTGCCAGCGAATCCAGCAAGGGTAAGGCCCCAAAGCACAATACTGGAGGGCCCCCCCTGACCATTTTGGGCCCTAGGCCTGTGCCTACTGGGCCTATCCTTTAATCCGACCCTGCTTCCCCCCCCCATATGCCCTGACATCTCTCTCTTCCACTCCATGGTATGGTATCTTCTTTCCCTCCCTCCCATGGTCTTTGCATCTCTTTCCTCCTTTTCCTGATCTTCCTTCTCCCTCCTTCTTTCTCTCTCCCCAATTGGGTACAGCAGCATTTCTCTTCCCCCTCCCCCCATTGGGTACAGCAGTATTATCAGCATTTCTCTTCCTCCCCCAATTGGGTACAGCAGAAGCAGCATTTCTCTTCACCCTCCCCCCTAATTGGGTGCAGCAGCATGACTCTTCCCCCCTCCCCCATTGGGTACAGCAGTATTATCAGCATTTCTCTTCACACTTCCCTCTAATTGGGTACAGCAGCTTTTCTCCTCCCATTCACCCCCCCCCCCCCCCCGTCTCACACACCCGGCAGATTCGCTACAGACAAAGGCAAGTTGCAAGTTTCCCTTCGTCGCTGACCTATCTCCCAAAGGTCAGCGACAGAGGGAAGCTTACAACTTGCTGCTCTTGCTTACTTCGGGCCTTTCTCATTGCCGGGTCCTGCCTTCGCAGAAACAGAAAGTAGGCAGGACCCGGCAGCGAGAAATGCCTGAAGTAAGCAAGAGCAAGTAAGCTTCCCTCCGTGGCTGGCCTATCTCCTGCATGCTCCGGGGCTCTAATGGTCCGTGCCGGCTTCTCTTCCCTACCCCCCCCCAACGTAACTTCCGGTTTTGGAGGGAAGCCGGGTTCGAGTTGCTTGCTGGGTTTTGTTTTAAGTCTGGCGGGAGTCTTTCGGCGGCTCTTCATGCTGCGCAAAAAGCAGTGACGGCAGCAGGATTCGGCAGATGACAGCTGGGCGGGCATCTAAATTTGCTGGGCGGAGCGCCCGGCTGAAAAGCGCTGAGGAGAACACTGTATTCTCTATATGTGGGTGACCTCCAAGCTAACCAGAATGGGACAGTGGGAGACTTGGCAATTTAGGAGAACAGATTTTGCAAAATGGAGTGGCCAAAATGGCCGTCACATCTGGAAAAAGTATCCAGACAGTAGTGAAAGGTGAAGGTATGAACCGAGGACCAAGTGGCAGCCTTGCAGATTTCCTCAATAGGAGTTGATCTGAGGAAAGCTACAGACGCCGCCATCACTCTGACTTTATGACCCGTGACTCGACCCTGCAGAGGGAGACCAACCTGAGCATAGCAGAAAGAGATATAAGCAACCAACCAGTTTGAGATGGTTCACTTAGAAACAGGATGCCCCAACCTATTTGGATCAAAAGATATGAAAAGTTGAGGCGCAGTCCGATGAGCTTGAGTGCATTGCAAGTAGAAAGCCAACACATGCTTACAGTCCAGAGTATGAAGCGCCACTTCTCTAGGATGAGAATGAGGCTTTGAAAAAAACACAGGAAGAACGATAGATTGGTTGAGGTGGAAATCCGAAACCACTTTAGGCAAGAATTTAGGATGGGTACGGAGGACCACCTTAGCATGATGGAAAATGGTGAAAGGTGGATCCGCAACCAAAACTTGCAGCTCACTGACCCTGTGAGCAGACGTGAGGGCAACAAGGAACACCACTTTCCAAGTGAGATACTTCAAATGAGCTCTATCAATCGGCTCAAATGGAGGTTTCATTAATTGAGCAAGGACCACTTTGAGATCCCAAACCACTGGAGGAGGTTGGAGCGGAGGATGGACATTGAAAATACCCTTCATGAATCGGGAAACCACAAGATGAACAGAGCAAGGTTTGCCGTCAGTCAGCTGATGAAAAGCAGTGATGGCACTGAGGTGAACTCGAATAGATGTCGATTTGAGACCAGCCCTAGACAAGTGCAGCAGATAATCCAGCACTGAAGACAAGGAAGCAGATTGCGGCTTCTTGCGATGCATAGCACACCAAAAAGAAAGTCTAGTCCACTTTTGATTGTAACACTGCCTAATGGACCATTTCCAAGAAGCTTCAAGAACATCCTGTACAGATTGTGACAACTGGAACGAGGCAATCATGTTGAGAGGAACCAAGCTGTTAAGTGTAGAGACTGCAGGTTGGGATGAAGCAGAGAACCTTGACTCTGAGTAGGCAGAGAAGGAAAACAGGTAGAAGCAAAGGCTCCCTGGCTCCGAGTTGAAGTAGAAGGGAGAACCACGGTTGTCTGGGCCATTGAGGAGCTATCAGAATCATGGTGGCTTGGGATGACTTGAGCATGATGAGAGTTTTCAGAATCAGAGGGAACACATATAGAAACAGGTTCGTCCAATCCAGAAGGAAAGCATCCGCCTCAAGTCGGTGAGGAGAGGAAATCCTGGAGCAGAAAAGAGGCAACTTGTGGTTGAGAGGGGATGCAAACAGATTTATCTGTGGAGTCCCCCACCGAGCAAACACCTGACGCAGAGTCAAGGAATTGAGTGTCCATTCATGAGTACTGCGTCCAGTATTGGTCGCCGTACCTTAAGAAGGATATGGCGTTACTCGAGAGAGTTCAGAGGAGAGCGACACGACTGATTAAGGGGATGGAAAATCTTTCATACGCTGAGAGATTGGAGAACCTGGGTCTCTTTTCCCTGGAGAAGAGGAGACTTAGAGGGGATATGATAGAGACTTACAAGATTATGAAAGGCATAGAGAGAGTAGAGAGGGACAGATTCTTCAAAATTTCAGAAAATAAAAAAACAAGAGGGCATTCGGAAAAGTTGAAAGGGGACAGATTCAAAACGAATGCTAGGAAGTTCTTCTTTACCCAACGTGTGGTCGACACCTGGAACGCGCTTCCAGAGGACGTTATAGGGCAGGGAACAGTATCGGGGTTTAAGAAAGGATTGGACAATTTCCTGCTGGAAAAGGGGATAGAAGGGTATAGAGGTTTACTACACAGGTCCTGGACCTGTTGGGCCGCCGCGTGAGCGGACTGCTGGGCGCGATGGACCTCAGGTCTGACCCAGCAGAGGCATTGCTTATGTTCTTATGTTCTTATGTTATGAGGTTGCAAAAGGCAGCTCAATTTGCCTACCAGACAGTTCTGCTGGCCCTGAATATAGACCGCTCTGAAAAAGATGTGGCGTATCGCCCAATCCCAAATCTTCAGAGCTTCCTGGCACAGAGACAGGGATCCTGTACCTCCCTGTTTGTTGACATAATACACGGCCACCTGGTTGTCCGTCCAAACCAGGACCACATGGTCGCAAAGCAGATGATGAAAGGCTTTTAAAGCGTTGAAAATGGCTCGAAGCTCCAGCAGATTGATGCGAAAGTTAGATCCTGCTTCCATCAAAACCATTTTACCCTCCTTGTCCAAACCATCATCCTTTCCAGATCAGACTACTGCAACTCTATCTACTTAAGCGTAACTAAGAAAAACCTTCATAGACTTTAGCGGATTCAGAATGCCACAGCCAAGCTCATCTTCGCTAAAAGTAAATTTGACCATGTCTCTCAGATCCTGTCCAAACTTCACTGACTTCCGATAATCGCCAGGGTCCACTTTAAATGCGCCTGTCTAGCTTTCAAGATCCTACACGGTATCCTCCCTCCCTTTATCCCTCTTTCTTGGAATTCTTCAAACCCTAATACCACCAGACCCTCCCACAAATTAAAACTATCCTTCCCCTTGCTAAAAGGCATTTCACATACAGGAAAGCTAGAGACCTCCCTCCCCTTCAAAATCACTGAGCTCTGGAACAACCTTACCTCCCCTCTTCGGAACTTGAGCTCTCTCCAAGTTTTCCGCAAACATCTGAAAACCTGGCTTTTCTCAAAAATGTAAGCCTCTCTCCAACTTTGGTATCCCAAGTCCTCAAAAACTCTTCATATCTGGCATCCCAAGTCCTCTAAATATTCTTCATACTTCGACCTCTAACCCTTTATTGTAGTTCCTTCCTATTTCATCTCCTGTAAACCGTGCCGAGCTCTACGAACGTGGAGAAGATG
The DNA here is from genome assembly GCF_902459505.1 of Geotrypetes seraphini. NCBI lineage: Eukaryota > Metazoa > Chordata > Amphibia > Gymnophiona > Dermophiidae > Geotrypetes > Geotrypetes seraphini. Next base: position 81,614,367 of record NC_047088.1, on the reverse strand, counting down.
TGGTATACAAATCTAAGGATTAGATTAGATTAGACAGCGACGATCTGTGCTGGACCAATGGCCTTGGGTATGAAGATCGTCGAGGTGAGCCCCCCATGCGTACATGAAAGAATCTGTTGTGAGGACTTTCTGCGGATGGGGCGCATGAAACAGAAAACCTCTGGAAAGATTGGAAGAAAGCATCCACCAGCGGAGAGACTGTCTCAACAAAGGAGTCACTGCAATGTGTTGAGAGACGGGATCTCAATCCTGCAGCCACTGCGATGCCAGGGTCCACTGAGGAACTCGGAGGTGAAGCCTGGCAAAAGGAGTCACATGAACTGTGGAGGCCATGTGTCCCAGCAGGACCATCATGTGCCTGGCTGAAACTGTCGACAGAAGAGACACTCTCTGGCAAAGACGAATGAGGGCATCCTGAGGTCGAGGCAGGAACGAGCGGAGTCGAAGCATGTCCAGTATCGCTCCGATGAACTGGAGAGATTGAGAAGGACACAACTGGAACTTGGGAAGTTTACCTCGAAGCCCAGTCTTTGAAAGAACATAATAGTCTGTTGGGTCACTGCAATAACCTCCTGCTGAGACGACGCTTTGATGAGCCAGTCGTCAAGGTATGGAAACACCTGAAGACCCTGCATCTGCAGGGCTGCTGCCACCACAACGAGGCACTTTGTGAAGACCCTCGGGGATGATGCAAGTCTAAAAGGGAGAACTCGGTACTGTAGGTGGAGATTTCCCACCCGAAATCTCAGAAATCTACGAGAGGCTGGATGAATCGGGATGCGAGTGTAAGCCTCTTTGAAATCCAGCAAGCATAACCAATCCCCCTCGTCCATCAGGGGGTACAACGTTGGAAGAGAGAGCATGCGAAACTTTTCTTTGACAAGAAATTTGTTGAGTGCTCTTACATCCAGAATAGGACGCAAGTCCCCTGTCTTCTTGGGGACTAGAAAACAACAGGAGTAAAATCCCATGTTCCATTGGCACAAAGGAACCTCCTCGACAGCCCGGAGGCTAAGGAGAGCCTGAGCCTCCCGAAGAAGAGGAAGTTGCAACTCGTTGGAAGGACACTCTCTTGGAGGCAGGTCTGGTGATACATGCAGGAAATGAAGCGAGTACAAGTCACCAGAATCACAGATGTCCAATACACTGGGGAATCCCTTTGGGTAAACTTAGCCAGAGGGAAGGACAAATGCCTGTATCTCGGCGTAATATACAGACCCCATAGACAACAGGATGACCTAGATATGGAATTAATCGGAGACATAAAGAATATCACCTTACATGGGGACACAGTATTGTTAGGTGACTTCAACATGCCTGATGTGGATTGGGACACGCTTTCCTCTGCTTCCGGCAGCAGCAGGAGGCTATTAAACTATATGAAGGGAACAAGACTCAGACAATTGGTGTTGGAACCAACAAGGGATCAGGCAATTCTGGACCTGATACTTACCAATGGAGAAAGTGTCTCAGAGGTCTCGGTGGGCGACACATTGGCCTCCAGTGACCATAACATGGTGTGGTTCAATCTCAGGAAAGGTTTCACTAATCTACTACACTGACCAAGGTCCTCAAATTCAAGGACACAAATTTCAAAGAAATGGGAGACTTCGTTCACCAGGTGCTGCATAGCCAAGCAGGGATCGATAACGTAGAAGAAATGTGGTCGACTTTGAAAGCCACCATACAAGAAGCAACAATCCGCTATGTTAAATCAGTAAGTAAACGGCGAAGAAACAATAAGCCTCAATGGTTCTCTGCGGAGATTTCGGCCCTCATCAAGGAGAAGAAAAAAGCATTCATCTCGTACAAACAATAAGGGAAACAGGACTCTAGGGAAGTCTATCTGGCCAAGTCAAAAGCTGTCAAAACAGCAGTTAGGGAGGCCAAATTCCGCATGGAGGAGTCTCTAGCGAAGAACATCCAAAAAGGAGATAAATCATTCTTCAGGTATATCAGTGAAAGAAATAGGAACTCAGGCGGGATAGTACGTTTTAAGAAACCAGACTCGGAAAAAGCCCAACTGCTAAATGAATACTTCTGCTCAGTTTTCACCCGCGAGGCGCCGGGACTCGGCCCTCAGCTACAGACAAGGGTTGACGCAGTTGACCCGTTTAGTAATTTCAAGTTTACACCCAGTGGTGTCTACTGCAAGCTGTCCAAACTTATGGTTAACAAGGCAATGGGACCTGACAACCTACACCCCAGGGTGCTCAGGGAGTTTTGCGATGTCTTGGCGGAACCACTATCCGCGCTCTTCAATCTCTCCCTTAGTATGGGTAATGTCCCGTTGGACTGGAAGACGGCCAACGTCATTCCACTCCACAAGAAAGGTTCTAAGATGGAGACGGCAAACTACAGACCGGTGAGTCTCACATCAATAGTGAGCAAACTAATGGAAACTCTAATCAAATGCCAATTGGATACGATCTTGAACGAGGAGAATCTACGGGATTCCCGTCAACACGGATTTACTAAGGGGAGATCCTGCCAATCCAACCTGATCAGCTTCTTTGACTGGGTGACAAGGAAGCTGGATGTTGGAGAGTCCCTGGACATCGTATACCTGGACTTCAGCAAAGCATTCGATAGCGTACCACACCGCAGGTTGCTGAGCAAGATGAGTTCTATGGGATTGGGCGATACATTGATGAAATGGGTTGGGAACTGGCTTGGAGGTAGACTTCAGAGGGTGGTGGTGAACGGCACCCCCTCCGAAATGACGGAGGTGATCAGTGGGGTGCCGCAGGGATCGGTCCTGGGCCCGATCCTCTTTAACATCTTTATAAGAGACTTAGCGGAAGGGCTGCGAGGTAAAATGACATTATTCGCCGATGACACCAAACTGGGCTATGTAGTGGGCAAAAGCACAACGGAAATAGATTCAATGCCCGACAACATGATGCACGACCTACTACTACTGGAGCGCTGGTCTAGGTCTTGGCAACTCAGCTTCAATGCCAAAAAATGCAAAGTCATGCACCTGGGCAGCCAAAATCCATGCTAAACTTACACCCTTAATGGTGAGATCCTAACAAGAACTGAAGCAGAACGAGACTTAGGGGTGATCGTCAGTGAGAACATGAAGACTGCCAATCAAGTGGAGCAAGCTTCATCAAAGGCAAGGCAAATCATAGGTTGCATACGTAGGAGTTTCGTCAGCCGTAAGCCTGAAGTCATTATGCCATTGTATAAATCCATGGTGAGGCCCCACCTGGAGTACTGTGTACAGTTCTGGAGGCCGCATTACCGTAAGGATGTGCGGAGACTTGAGTCGGTCCAGAGAATGGCCACCAGGATGGTCTCAGGACTCAAGGATCTCCCGTATGAGGAACGGCTGGATAAATTAAAGCTATACTCTCTCGAGGAACGCAGAGAGAGGGGTGACATGATCGAGACATTCAAGTATCTCACGGGCCGCATCGAGGTGGAAGAAGTTATCTTCTTTTTCAAGGGTCCTGCAGCAACAAGAGGGCATCCATGGAAAATCAGGGGCGGGAAACTGCACGGGACACCAGGAAATTCTTTTTTACTGAAAGGGTAGTTGATTGCAGGAATAGTCTTCCACTCCAGGTCATTGAGGCCAGCAGCGTGCCTGATTTTAAGGCCAAATGGGACAGACACGTGGGATCTATTCACAGATAAAGGTAGGGGAGGGTCCTTGGGGTGGGCAGACTAGATGGGCCGTGGCCCTTACCTGTCGTCTATTTCTATGTTTCTATGTTACCTCTCCCGGATGATGGTGAGAACTCAGAGGTCCGAAGTAATCAGCACCCACTGATGCCAAAAAAAGACTGAGACATAAGAACATAACATAAGAACATAAGCATCGCCTCTGCTGAGTCAGATCATAGGTCCATCGTGCCCAGCAGCCCGCTCCCGCGGCGGCCCTCCAGGTCAAAGACCTGTTAGTGATCTTTTACATACAACATTTTGCCTTGTATAGTATCCCTCTAACCATACCCCTCAATTCCCCTTTCCTTCAGGAATTCGTCCAATCCCTTTTTGAACCCCAAAATCGTACTCTGCTCTACCACCTCCTCTGGAAGCGCGTTCCAGGTGTCTACCACCCTCTGAGTGAAGAAGAACTTCCTAGCGTTTGTTCTGAATCTGTCTCCCTTCAATTTCCTTGAGTGCCCTCTTGTTATTGTTACCCCTCGAGACGATCTCCTATGGGCAGGAGAGAAGGCTGGGGGGCGTTATGCTCTGACCAGGATTGTCAAAAGGACGGCGCAGATTTAGTCACAGCAGGGGTCTGAGGTTTTTGGAGACCCCTCTGCTGCTGCTGGCGCCTGGGCGGCAGGCAGGAAAACGCTAGCGTAGACTTCTGGAGATAGCGCCGAGAAGGTAGCTTGTACGGCTTAGTATGAGGGGCCTTCGCCTTAGGCCACACCAGGAGGCGAAGGACCACTCATGCTCCGAGAGGCGTTTGGTAGCCGCCTCGATGGAGTCATCAAACAGCTTGTTGCCCAAACAAGGAGGATTCGCCAGACGATCTTGCAAGTTGGGGTCTATGTCCACTATGCGCAGACAGGCCAAGTGGCACATCACCACCACAAAGGCCGTAACCCTAGAGGATAATTCAAAAGCATCATACGTGGCCTGGAGCATAGAGACGAATTTGAGAAAGAGTCTCCTGGAGCTGGCGGAACTCCGGCAGACGGTGAACAGCCAAATCAGCATGGAAAGACGGCTTGGTCTTAATGCAGTGTTTGAAGTAGGACATAAAGATGAAGTTATAGTTGAGGACCCTATTCACCATAATCGAGTTCTGATACAGACGGTGGCCAAACTTGTCCATGGTATGTCCCTCCTTGTCCGGAGGGGTGGGGGGGAGACAGCAGCATAGACCTTGGATGGGTGAGATTTCTTTAAAGAAGATTCCACAATCAAGAACTGATGGGACAGCTGCGCCTTCTCAAACCCCTTGCAAGGAACCGTCCAATAGCGAGACTCCATTTTGAACAGGATAGCAGGAATGGCATAAGGAGTCTCCAGATTCCTGAAGAACGTCTGTTTCAAGACCGGATTCAGCGAGAAATGTAGAGATTCCCTGGGCAGATGAGGAAGATCCATCTACGCCAAATATTCCAGGGTATATCTGGATTCAGACTGGACATCCAGCTGAAGAGCCATACCCATGTCAATGACAAACTTGGTAAAGGAGGAAGCCTGGAAGAAGAAGGCCCCTCTGGAAGCGACGAGGATCTGGACCTCGGAGCAGCCGAAAAGGAAGGGGAAGCCTCCCTAGAATATTGGGCAGGCATATCCGTGTCCAGTAAAAGGGATACCGAGGAGGCTCTGCTATGAGACAGTGGAGGAATCAAAGAGTGCCTACACTTGAGCTGCCTCAAAGGAGAAGACCTCGGAGTCCGAGGAACTAAAAGTCGCGAGGTAAGTCTCGGAGAGCCCACGGAGGATGGAACCCTCTGGAATGGTCTCGAGGAGGGGGTCCTCGACCTCGATTTACCTCGACTCGGAGACCTAGGAGGCGTGGTAGATTGCCGAGGTCGAGACCCATGACCAGGCTGCACGGAGGCATCGACAGACCTTGAGACACGAAGCACTGGAGACTGTCCCCTCCGAGGAGGGAGTCCTTTGGCCGCTTGGAAGGCAGGCGCCTTGAGGACGAGGCAAGCTTAGAATGGTGCCTCGATCGAGGCTCAACTGCCGGCGACTCAGGCCTGGAAGGAGGAGGAGAAGAGTCACTCGAGGACAACCGACGAGGCTTCTCACGAGGTGCCTTAGTAGGATGCTCAGGCTGGCTCGCAGGGAGCAGGGTCGAGGCAGGGGCAAGCTGAGCCAAGACGGATGAAATTTGCGAGGTCAGGATGGCCTTCAGCATATCTTCAAACACAGGCAACGAGACCAATGGATCTGGTCAGACAGGTGCAGCAGTGCGCTCCAATGAAGGTGACCTCGAGGAAGAATATTCCCTATGCTTGGAGGCATGCTTGGAGGGAGGTCTTGTAGAGGCTGGCAGGACTGCACTCACTGCCTGGGTCGCCGGAGACTCCGTGGAAGACTTCTTCAGGAGGGAACCTGAAAGAGGAAGAGGAGACTTACCCGAGAACGGGACCTTAACAGGCACAGCGGACGGGGCCTTTGAGGCCGAGGGCAACTTGTTCGAGGTCGCTACCGGAGCCGAAGTCGAGGTCTTGTCCTCCAGCTGCTCCTTAGCGCCGAAGAGCTCAAGGATCCGGGCACGCCATCTGCCAAGAGCCAGTGGTTGGAAAGTGGCACTGCGTGGGCAGGACTCGGTCCGGTGGTTGGAGCCCAGGCACTGAATGCACCAACGATGAGGGTCAGTAATAGAGATCACCCAACCGCACTGCGTGCACTTATTAAAACCGGTAACAGGCCGGGACATAAAGGAAAAAAGGCCAGGCGGCCTGGCCGAAACCCGGGTCCCCCAGGCCGAACGACAGAAGAAAATAATAAAATTGGTTTTTGGGGGGTTTTTGAGACGCGCCACACAGCGACTAACTAGTCAAAAACAATAAAGCAAGCCGCGGTGCAAGAAGGCACTTAGAAACCATGCAGAGCTGAAAGATAGGGCTTCTTGGCTCCGCGGAAAACTAAGAACTGAGGCCATGCTGAGGAGACGCGTGCCCCGACTCGGGCAGGAAGGCACTCGCGCATGCGCGGTGCAGCACTCGCAAACTTTGAAGATCTTCAAGCAAGTTTGCTTGCGAGTATGTCTGCTATGGGGCTCCATGGATGATGTCACCCACATGTAGAGAATATGCTGCCTGCTTGTCCTAGGATAACAGGCGTATGCAAAGTAGTTATGTGTGTAGCTTTTAGAATCATGGCAGCAACTGCCAACATTTAGTCAGACCATTACATCAGCCACCGATATAGCATAAATGGCCATGCCTAAATGGTGTGTATATACATGCTTTACATTAGTACTCTTATAAGAGCAATTATGAACATAGATTGCCGATATAAAATTTACACAGCACAATATCATAGCACTTAACTTGAGGTGACTTGTAAAGAATTTATCTCTATGTTTGATGTTCCCTTCACTTTCAGTCCATTTCTGGCAGACAGAGAAGGGGGGGGGGTTTACCTGATCAGCCATTGTGCTTTGTTCTAAGCGAAGTAAATTAAGTTCTGGTAGATTCACTGTAGACAGACCCCTGTTTCCTCCTTGAAGAGGCCTGCATGGAAAAATAAAAGTGAGGGGTTCATTCAAAATGCCTCTGTTCATGGAGTTTAAAACACTGGAGTGAGTGTCCTAGTTTTAGTTTAGGAAGCAATAAATACCATGATCCAGATAGCGAAGGACTCCTGTATCCTAATGTCTGGCATCCTGAAAAGTTCCTTGGTCACTTAAATTAAAAGCAAGTTTACAGTGCTAGTAACAGATAACATGATCACCTTACTTTTTTCCTCTTGGCAAAGAAGTCCCGCTTTCTGCTGTTACAAAAACAGCAATACTGTACTCTGATCTGCTTTCACACATGCGCAGCTTAAACAGCCACCCTATCTGCACAGCATGCTGGGTAACAGTCTTCCCATCTGCTTCAGCTGATTCCAGCAACCCAGACCACGTGAGCTTGCCATTAGCTGATTCCTTGAAATAAGCGTATTCTCTAGGATTTGATACCTTCTCTTTTGATCTTATGTATATATCCTCTGGTGTTGTTGGTGTTTTTTTTTTTGGGGGGGGGGATTTGCTATTATAAAATATATTTTATTAGATATGTTTTCAGTTTATTAGGTGGACCATGTAATTTATTATTATTTGCAGGGCTTTTTTCAGGAGGTACACACCTTCTCCATTGTATGCTAAAATTGACCCATAGTCCAAGAATTAATGAAAGATCATAGGCTCTGCACACTACCACTGCCTTTTCATAGATTCTGTGACTGCAGGGGCCCAGCTGTTGTAGAGTAGGTCCCTTAGTGATTACACTACTTCTGAAGGATGGCCTGGCAATTAAGTACCAGCTCCTTTTTTTTTTTTGCAAGGAAAAATCCCATAATCTTCTGGCAGATATTCAGCTGTCCCTGGTTAAATTAGCCCTGGATATTCAGTGCCGGGCCATATCTGGGCACCTGTACTGAATATTCGGTGCTAATTTCAGCTGTGCTCGTTTCCAGTACTTATGTGGATCACTGCCGATACTCAGCCTTACCTGCCTGCTTATCGGTATATCGTTTTAAATATTGGCCTTACTGATTATTTGTATAGCTGCTACAAACGCATATGGAGTGCTGATACCTGCCATTTGAAGTACCTGACCTGGAAGATCATATTTTTTGTGGTGGTTATTTCAACTTGCAGTTAGTAAGTGCCAAAGCCTAGTAACTGATCCACTTTACACTAAACCTGAACAAAAAAGTAGTTTGTGCACCTATAGGAGCTAACTTTTCAAAATTATTGGGGGGGGGGGGGGGATACTAAACCTAATGAAAATCACCTCTTTTTGGATACAATCAAGGAGTTTGTTTAATATCAAGAATGCTATAAAGCACCCACAGAGCTGGCTCCTTTGTGTGCATCTATAGTTCTTTCCTAAGGCTATATCAGAGTTTAATCTTAACCAGTTAATAGTCCTATCAACATTTTTTTCTAAGACTTCATGCCCATAAATGCTGAGCAGGGATTGTCTATTAAATGTCAAAATGTACAGCGCTGCGTACACCTTCCAGCACTATAGAAGTGATAAATAGTAGTAGTAGCCTTGAGGCATCTCCATTGACTCCCAGTTATAGAATTGCCCCCATTTGTACAGAAGTCTAGGGGCTGATATTCAAAGTATTTAAACAGGCTGGAGAGTCTCTTTCTCACTTAAATTGTGCTGACTGGGTTACAACTGAATATTCACCAGCACATACAAGGTCTGTTCAAAAAGTTTCAGGACTGATTTTATAAAAAAATTATTAAACAATCTTATAACTTATTCCATTGAGTCTCCTTTTAAAGTGCTCCCCTTCTCTACATATACACTTATCCCAACATCGTTTCCAGTTCTGGAAACAGTCCTTAAACGCATCTTCAGGAATCGCCAAAAGTTGCTGTGTCGAATTTTGCTTTATGTCTTCAATGGTATTGAATTGCTTTCCATTCAGCGTGTATTTAAGTTTAGGAAACAAGTCAGCAGGGGCCAAATCAGGAGAGTAAGGTAGCTAGAGTAGAATTGTCATTGCATTTTTTGCGCAAAATTCGGGAATTTTGACACTTTCAAAACACCTTCCACGACTCATGACATGTTCCCCATAAGCCACTTTCAACATTTCATCAGTCTTATCCAATTTAAAACAGAACTTCCTGTGTCGAATTTTGCTTTATGTCTTCAATGGTGTTGAATTGCTTTCCGTTCAGCGTGTATTTAAGTTTAGGAAACAAGTCAGCAGGGGCCAAATCAGGAGAGTAAGGTAGCTAGAGTAGAACTGTCATTGCATTTTTTGCGCAAAATTCGGGAATTTTGACACTTTCAAAACACCTTCCACGACTCATGACATGTTCCCCATAAGCCACTTTCAACATTTCATCAGTCTTACCCAATTTAAAACAGAACTTCCCACTGTAGCGCTGCTCATTGAGGTTGCACATGATGAAAAATAGCCGATCACAAAAACTGCTGTAGCTCGGAGATGAAAACAGATATCAACAAAGGTTACTCATGAGGTTTCAAGCTACTCAACGCTGCCTAGCAGGTTTCAAAAGAATGCATGCAATTCAAACTGTCCTGGAACTTTTTCAATAGACCTCTTATGTGGATAGTACCACTGATTATTCAGGCAGATTGCTGGAGCACTATTCTGTTAGTGCTGGGGCTCAACAAGTGTGAAGATTAGGTAGACCCAGGAATTACCTGGACATTGGCAACATGCAGTAGCAGTACCCATACAGCTATCAGTTAATGTACGATAGCAAAAAGACTGTCCTAAGTTAACTGGGTAGCTATGCAGGTAATGCTGCTGAATAATGGCAATTCAGGGGCAACTCCCAGCAGACCACCAGGTACCTGAATATTCAGTGCTGATACCTGATTATCTGGGTATACTTCAGCCAGAAGTGGCCAGCATTTAAGGAAACGCTGAGAGCTGCTGGCCTAATATTGTCCTATTTTCTACACTTACCTCAGTTGAAAAACTGAAGGTGGACAAAGCGATGGGACCAGACGGGATCCATCCCAGGATACTAAGGGAGTTCAGAGAGGTTCTGGTGAGTCCTATTAAAGACTTGTTCAACAAATCTCTGAAGACGGGAGTGATTCCTGGGGATTGGAGGAGAGCGGATGTGGTCCCTATTCATAAAAGTGGTCACAGGGATGAAGCAAGAAACTACAGGCCGGTGAACCTCACTTCAGTTGTTGGAAAAATAATGGAAGTGTTGCTGAAAGAAAGGATAGTGTACTTCCTTGAATCTAATGGGTTACAGGATCCGAGGCAACATGGCTTTACAAAAGGTAAATCGTGCCAAACGAACCTGATTGAATTTTTTGATTGGGTGACCAGAGAGCTGGATCGAGGACATATGCTAGATGTAATTTACTTGGATTTCAGCAAAGCCTTTGATACAGTTCCTCATAGTAGGCTGTTGAACAAACTTGAAGGGCTGAAGTTAGGACCCAAAGTGGTGAACTGGGTCAGAAACTGGCTGTCGGACAGACGCCAGAGGGTGGTGGTTAATGGAAGTCGCTCAAAGGAAGGAAAGGTGACTAGTGGAGTCCCTCAGGGTTCGGTGCTGGGGCCAATCCTGTTCAATATGTTTGTGAGTGACATTGCTGAAGGGTTAGAAGGAAAAGTATGCCTTTTTGCAGATGATACCAAGATTTGTAACAGAGTAGACACCGAAGAGGGAATGGAAAATATGAAAAAGGATCTGCAAAAGTTAGAGGAATGGTCTAATGCCTGGCAACTAAAATTCAATGCAAAGAAATGCAGAGTTATGCATTTGGGGATTAATAATAGGAAGGAACCGTATATGCTGGGAGGAGAGAAGCTGATATGCACGGACGGGGAGAGGGACCTTGGGGTTATAGTGTCCGAAGATCTAAAGGCGAAAAAACAGTGTGACAAGGCAGTGGCTGCTGCCAGAAGGATGCTGGGCTGTATAAAGAGAGGCGTAGTCAGTAGAAGGAAGAAGGTGTTGACGCCCCTGTACAGGTCATTGGTGAGGCCCCACTTGGAGTATTGTGTTCAGTTTTGGAGACCGTATCTGGCGAAAGACGTAAGAAGACTTGAGGCGGTCCAGAGGAGGGTGACGAAAATGATAGGAGGCTTGCGCCAGAAGACATATGAGGAGAGACTGGAAGCCCTGAATATGTATATCCTAGAGGAAAGGAGAGACAGGGGAGATATGATTCAGACGTTCAAATACTTGAAGGGTATTAACGTAGAACAAAATCTTTTCCAGAGAAAGGAAAATGGTAAAACCAGAGGACATAATTTGAGATTGAGGGGTGGTAGATTCAGGGGCAATGTTAGGAAATTCTACTTTACGGAGAGGGTAGTGGATGCCTGGAATGCGCTCCCGAGAGAGGTGGTGGAGAGTAAAACTGTGACTGAGTTCAAAGAAGCGTGGGATGAACACAGAAGATTTAGAATCAGAAAATAATATTAAATATTGAACTAGGCCAGTTACTGGGCAGACTTGCACGGTCTGTGTCTGTGTATGGCCGTTTGGTGGAGGATGGGCAGGGGAGGGCTTCAATGGCTGGGAGGGTGTAGATGGGCTGGAGTAAGTCTTAACAGAGATTTCGGCAGTTGGAACCCAAGCACAGTACCGGGTAAAGCTTTGGATTCTTGCCCAGAAATAGCTAAGAAGAAAAAATAAAAAAAAAATTTCAATTGAATCAGGTTGGGCAGACTGGATGGACTATTCGGGTCTTTATCTGCCGTCATCTACTATGTTACTATGTATTAAATCCATTATTACTTTCCTTATTGGCAGCAACCTACCTCAGACTCTTTACTGCAGATCTGAAATGAAACTTCACTGGGAGAGTATCATGATAGTGTGCATTGTGCAGCTTGCAAGTTACATGTGTAAATTCAGGGTTTTCTTTAGCTTTGGGGTGTTGTTTTTTTAATGTCTGAACTGGCTTCTTAGGAACACTTGTATATCTGACCAATACGAATTCCATATTTTATGCTTGATTATATCCTAAGTAATTCGCATTCTGTGTTTGAGATCAATTACAGTTGACTTCAAAAGTCCTATACCAGTCATGTTACAGATCATGTATTCAGCACCCTCTTCCTTCATTATTAATTAAGAACAGGCCACACACACCCTTTTTTAAAAAAACAAAAAACTCCTTTCCAGTGCAATAGGTGAGACATTCTAGTTTATTTCCTACTACTCGCATGGTCTGCAGAAGAAATCCACTGTGCTACGGTTTTGTAAAAAAAAAAAAAAAGGGAGGATGGGTTAATCCAGCAAGTTTCCATTTTTTTTGTAAGCTATTTTTCCTATGATACGAAAAAACTGGAAACTCGCTGGATAAAGTGTGTAGCCTTCAATGGAGACTATGTTGTGTAACTTGCTTTTTTACCAAACTTTTAAAACCACCCTCATACATCATTCTCAAATGTCATCAAGTCTTAGAATGATACTCATCATAGCAGGTGCCTCACACAAAAACATCTCTATCTATATGCTTCCTATGCACCCACATCTACCCAAACCTTACACATTTACTAACCCACAAACACCCATAATCAACTTCTCCCCAATAATACAACTTTTATCCCATATATCCCAATTCTTATACTCCCCCATCCTTTACACATTCCTGCAACACACACTGACTACAAATTCTGCAGTTCAGTAAGATAGCTAAGAAGTCAATTAGAGGAGGGGGGAGTTGTAAGAATATATACCTGCTGTCCTCAGAGAACACCTGCTACAGGTGAGTAACTTAGCTTTCTCTGAGGACAAGCAGTCATTATATTCTCATATATGGGACTCCTAAGCTGCCAGGATCTTGCCCTGAGAAAAATATTATTGAGAACTACCATGAGTCCAGCAAAACCAAAAAGGTTAGAGACTTTGTACTAGGCAGGGAGGGGGGAATTTTTAAGAAGTGGGAGGCAAAAGGATTAAGATGCTTTGGCCAAATAATTGAGGAAGTGGAGGTAAAAGCTTTTATTGACATGCAGGGTCGATATCAATTAGAAGCGAGGGATCTTTTTCCTTATTTACAGATAAGAAATTATATATTGACATATAAGGGGAAGAGAAATGGAATCCTAAAGAAATCTGAATTTGAAAAAAGACTAGGGGAACCAGTAGTAAAAGGGTGCATTTCCTGGTTATATAAAATTATAAATGAAGACAAAGTAATCAAAACCTCATATATGAAAGCATGGGAAAAAGACCTGGGGAAGGAATGGTCTATAGACGAATGGGGGTAATTGTATCACATCTTTTTCAGATAACTAGAGCTGCTACTTTGGTGGAAAAAGCTTTTAAAATTTTAACATGCTGGTATACTACTACGGTTTTAATTAGTAAATGCAATAAGCAGAGTGATGCTACTCTGCTGGAAAGGATGTGGCAGAAGAGGTACTTTCTATCATATGTGGTGGGAATGCCAAAGGGTACAGAGGTTTTGGGTACAAGTATTTGGCTACCTGAGCAGATTAATCCAGATTCCACTTAAGTTGAATGCTGAAATGGCACTGTTGGGAATAAAAATAGAAGGCTTATCATGTTCTCAATCTAAACTTTTGGATTTGGCATTTATAGCCGCTAGATTAACATTGGCTCAGCAATGGCGCATGCGAGATGTACCAATGTTAAAAGATATGAGGGAACGTCTGGAAATAGTCTGTGAGAAATATAGACTGTCGGCCCTATTAACAAATCAATGGGCAAAGTTTAATGATATATGGGAAAGTTACATTCAAATGGAAAAAGAAGTTTAATGAAATAATTGAAAGGTATATTGTCTTATTCTTATAGACTGGGGAGCCAGGTCTCCGGGGAGGGGGGGAAAGTAGGGGGTTAGGATTGTTTTAATAGTAGGATAGATAAGTTGCATTATCTTCATTAGTGTATTAAGATTGTGAATCACATTCAATGATGATTATGTGTTGCAGCGATATAGGATTCCTTTAATAATGAGATAGATAAGCTGCATTATCTTTACCCTTATTAGTTTACTAAGATTGTGAATCACATTCTTTGTTGATTTGTTTTGTGATGAGATCACTGTATTAAAATAAAAATTATTAAATAAAGAATTTAAAAAAAATCACTCAAAACCAAAAGGGTTGAAGGTAATTTGGCATTTAAGTATAGAATACATTTTGTAGAACTGCTTGGCTAAATCGACTATCCCATCTGAAATAATAATCCAAACAGTAATGGGATGTGAAGGTATGAACTGAGAACTAGGTGGCTGCTTTATATATGTCCTTAATAGGTGTGAACGTAGATGGGCTACTGAAGTCACCATTGCTCTTACTTTATGTATAGTGACACGGCCTTCAAGTGGGGGAAGACAGGTAGAAATACAGATTGGTTCAGATGAAATTCCCAAGACAATCTTCAGGAGGAACTTGGGATGTGTGTGAAGAACCACTCAGTCTTGTGTAAAGTGTGGATCTGACACAAGTACTTGAAGTTCACTGACCCGGCATGCAGATGTAAGAGCTATGAGGAAGACCACATTCCAAGTGAGATTTTTGAGGGATAAAGTTGAGAGATTCCAAGAGAGACTTCATTAGAATGGAAAGCACAACAGTAAGGTCCCAGGCAACAGCAGAAGGCTTGAAAGTAGGCTTGGTATGGTAAAGATCTTTTATAAATCTGGAAATCAAAGGATGTACAGGTAATGCTTTCATGTCTAATGGTAGATAAAAAGCACTTACTGAACCAAGATGAATGCAACTGAAGTAGTTTTGAGACTAGATTTGGAAAAGTGTAGGTGATAATCTAATCAGGTATTTATGGGTTGCGCTATGCCTACATAGGTTCAAGGCAACTTACAAAATGGAATAAGGAAAACTGAAAGGAGCGGTAAAAGGAATCTTAAGAATACATTACAGCATAAATAAACATAGGATAAGAAGATTATTGGGAGTTGAAGACATAGAGAAGACGTATTGTACAATTAAGGTGATGCATTAAAAGAACATAAGGGGAGGAGCACGTGCAACAGGAGAGCTAGTATAGTTAGAAGCAAGTCTTGAGGTAGGTAGAGTCTGTTTCATTGTGGAGTCTGACAAGGAAGGACGCTGGAAAAGAGCTTCTCTATGAACCCTTGAGAAAGCTCTTGTGGGCGAAACGGGTCCCGTCGGGGCATGCTAGAGACACTGCATTAAAAACTATAAGTAAAAAGAAACTGTGCTGTCAATTAGTTTTTATTTCTGAAAAAATAATACAGAAGTACATAAATAAGCTGCATTTGACAAAGGAGGCAATGATAAGAGCCAAGTCAAAACATCTACACTGGATTTTTGTATTGATGTAAATGACTTTGGGAACCTTGTTGCCATCCTATATTTTGATCCTGTTGAGTGAGAATTGCTGCATTGTGGGTGGAACTGGAGTATCCCAGCCAGTTCTTGCTGCAACAGTGCTCAAAGCTGTTCTTGCAGTGATGGTGCCAGTACCCATGTTGGGTACTGACTACATTGGGTGACTACATTGGGTGTTGAGGCATTGGGTATCTCTATGTCAAGGCACATTTCAGAAGAGACACCAATTGAAGCAATAGTAGCACTGTGTAGAAGGTTTTCTAGAAGCAGATAGTGCAAAAGCATCTACTTGCTGAGAGATACCTTACTGTGAGTATTAGTGAATGTAGATTTGGATGATGGAGAGAACCTTCATTCTGTTGGCAACACTTCACATGTGACATGTTTCCATATACTGAGTTTTAGAAAGAGAGAGAACCATGGCTGATGTGGCCACCGAGGTGGCCTGTTTTTGGTGAAGTTTTAGTAGAGTCTTCTCAACTAGAGGAAATGGAAAGAAAGCATATAGAAATGTGCTCTGCCAGTTGAGGAAGGCATCTGACTGCAGACGACTGGGAGTGTAGAGTCTGGAATAGAAGAGCAGAAGACTGTGGTTGAGAAATAAAGATGCCTACCTTGGGGGTCCACCAATCCAAGAATGTTTGTTGCAAAATGGTGGCATTGAATATCCACTTGTGAGGTAGGAGTCTGCTCAGCTTGTCTGCTAAAACGTTTTGTATTCTTGCCAGATAAACTACTTTGAGGCGACTTACAAAATGGAATAAGGAAAACTGAAAGGAGCGGTAAAAGGAATTGCCCAAGTCCAGATTTGTTATGTTATGTTAATCAGGTTTTCTATTATGCCTTTACCTTTTCAGTTCAAAGTTGGATTACATTAGAAGAGGTTGGGTCAGTTACCGAAGAAGTTACAATGGACAGTTTGACACAGACATTCAATAGGGTTGCTAGTACATCAAAATAATATAACATACTAAACAGAATAGTATTTGAAATGTTGAAGAAGCATGTGGCCTGATACCAATGGAAGCAGGGAAGATTCTGGTCCATGGTCTTCACTTCCCAACCTCCCCCCAGGCTACCAGTTGTACTTTATTATAATTTTTTTTACCACATGACTTTATTATAATTTTTTATAATTTATTATAATTTTTTTACCACATGACTTTATTATAATTTTAATTAATACCACATGACAAAATATCAAAGAATCAAAAAACTGCAATACCACGCAATATTGTATTACACAAGAACAATACGACGGTGTACTTTTGTTTTATATGTCCTTCAATCATATCCAGACCAAAATAATGATGATTGCAGGTTTATCCTTCTCTGCAATCACCAACTTATGTACAGGAGTAAACATCTATGTCCCACCATCCATTCCTCCCCCACTCTACCAATGGTATTTTAATATTTAACTCCCAGTCAGCCCTAGTTTTCCACTCCAGCATCGTTCTGTTGGCCATGTAAACAGTAGTGCTGCCCAATTTGCTGATTTGAATCGATCTGTTTTCTTAAAAAAAATCGGGCTTTCCGATTCACTGACCAACCATCCTCCCCGCATACCTTCGGGCCTTCTAAAGCAGGAGCAGCAGTGCTCTGGCAGCGAAAAGCCTGTCCTAAGCACTGCCTCTTGCTGGCTGTCTACTGCCTTTGCTGCTCCTGCTTTAGGAGGCCTGGTGTCAGAGCTCTTAGTGGGGGAGGGGGGGTGGAGGGCCAGTCAGGAAGTGCTGCATAAGCACCAGTTTATTCAGTATGCATAAAACCATCATTAACAGAGGTACTAGGGAGAGGCAGCTCAGAATGATCAGATCTTTAGCAACCATTCTTGACCCTCACTCTCTCAACATTCTAATTCACTCCCTTATTATTTCTAAGCTCAACTATTGTAATTCCTTATATAAAGGTGTCTGTCAAAAACACATCTGAGATCTACAATTAATATAAAACACTGCCATAAAAATTATAACAAAGAAGAAGAAATTTGATCGTTACCCCCTTGCTAAAGAGTACTCACTGGTTACCAATCCCTCATCGAATTACATATAAAATTGCTTTAATTTCCTTTAAAACCATGAACACCAAAGAACCTGCCTTCATTCATAAACTTCTTATCTCTCATTATCCTTTGAGAACCTTAAGATCAGCATCTCAGCACCTTCACGTTCCATCTTTAAAAATCATTGGTACTCGTAGGGCTTCTTCATTTGCAAATATAGCCCCTATAATTTAGAACTTGTTACCTTCACATTTAGATAAATTTAAGGGAAACCTTAAAAGTTTCCTCTTTAAAGATGCCTATAAATGCTAAATGATCTCTGGGTCCACCCTTGCCGATTTATGTATTGATCCCATTCAACATTAATATGATTTCTTCCACTGCCCTCTTGTTTTTAACCTTAACTGTACTCTTTTCTTTTTAAAATTGCATTTTCCCCTACTATCCTCTTGTTTTCATGTACGTTACGTCTTGCCAACACCCTCATAACCTCAGGCTCCTCCGCACTTTTTAGTTGGGCGGTCTGTGGGGATATTCAGCAGCACTCTGGTTAACTTCCACTTAATATCCCCACTTAGGGAGCAAGCAATGATTTAAACAGGCGGAAGAGGCTTCTTCCTAGTTAAATCACTTTGAATTTCAGCCCAAAGTGCTAACACTTATTTATCAGATTCAATACACTTCTGCGCCTTGGTTTTTCTCTCAGATGTAATAAGTTTATAGTCCAGCATGTTCTGGATATAGCCACCGCCTTATCACTATTACAAATCTTGGTATCATCCACAAAGAGGCTAACCTTACTTTCTAACTCTTCAGCATGGTCAGTTCCATCGCGTTGCTTATGTAATTTCATCAATTTTATTTACACATATTACGGTAATAAAGAAACTATTCTTAGCCTATATCCCATCAATTTTAACATTTTTTAATAAAGAAACTGTTTTTAGCTCTTATATGTTTATTTTAAATTGATGTATATATATGTTTATGAATGGTTTTCTCTATTTTAGTTTATTATCTATTTGAATTGCGGTTTATTTCAAAACCTTATGAACCTTGGTAGGTCTCTTTTTCTTATCCCAATTTTACTCATTCTTTTTTCTTACTATTTCATTTTTTATTATTTTGTATCATATCATTTTGCTTATTTTGTTTTACTTATTAGCTATCCATATATATTCTTCATGTTCATTATATAGCATTTTGCACATATGCACTTTCACCTCACATGTATGCACCGCTTTACGTCAACTTTCTTATATGCACTTTGGTTGGTCTTGCAGTTTCATGAATCAGCACTTATAATGCATTCTTATTATGTTTTTCTCACCATGTTGTTTTTATCTATCTTTGATCACATCACATACAGCCTCTTTTACAAAGCTGTGCGGCAACAGCCCCGAAGCCCTTTAAATCTCTATGGGCTTCGGGGCCGTTAGCGCAGCGCAGCCACTAGCACAGCTTTGTAAAAGAGGCCGATAGTTTATCATCTTTGATTGTCGGTCTCTATTTCACCAACACACCACATGTCTAGTTTTTATGTTTTTATATTCATATATTTGTTACAGTATTTCTTTAGCTATCTTTAATTACATTTGTTAGGACCCCTGAAGAAGTTTTTATCGAAACACGGATCATGTCGGGTCCTTTGGTTTGCTGTAAGGTGGTATTATTAACCGCATTTAATATTTGATATAATAAACATAGCCTGCATCTTGTACATTTTGTCTGCAGTTTTCTCTTGTTTTTTGTAGAAATTATCTGTGGCCATGTAATGCTTCCAGTTTACATAAAATTCTTAGGTGTCTGATTAGACTCAACTTTATCTATGAGAGAGCAAGTATTAACTGTTGTTAAGTCTGCTTTTTTTCACATGCAGCTTCTAAGTACAGTAGAGTCTCATTTAACCAGGACTCACACAACTGGCAAAAAAAAGCCATTTAAAAAAAAATGTCCTCCAAAGCACCAGTGGCAGCATCCTGAGCTGCAAATCCTCCCTCCCTCAAGCCCCCAAACTACTAAGAACCCCCCTCCCTCCTGCCCTGAAGCTCCAGCATAGCAGCGGTCCTAAGCCACAAAGCCCTCCTCCCTCAAGCCTCAAAGTGCAGAAGCAGGCGGCGGTCCTGAGCTGCAAACTCCCTCCCTCCCTCGCTCTCTCTTCCTTACCCAAAGCACAGCAGTCAGCAGGAGGCACAGGCTGCTTGCGGCCATCCCTGGCAGGGCTTTTCCTCTGACGTGTCACTTCTGACACATTAGAGCAAAGGCCCTGCCAGGGCTGGCCATGAGTAGCCTGTTTTGAAGCTGCCTCCTGCTGACCACTGCACTTTGGGTAAGGAAGAGAGAGAGGGAGGGGGGTTTGTGACTCAGGACCACTGCTGTGCTGGTTCTTTGGGGTGGGAAGGAGGGGGTGGAATTGAGAGTATGTTACACAAGGTTTCTAACACACTCTCAATTAAGCAGAAAAACAGTTATCCGGTATCCACCAATCCCCTTGGGTGCTGGATTACTGAGATTCTACAGTGTAGATTGAAACCAATATTATCACCTTATGATTTTTGGCTTGTAGTCCAAAGTACAGTATTACAGGGACTAGATTATTGTAATGCCTTATATTTGGGGATAGTGTCGTCCAGGTGCAGAGCACTTCATGTGATTCAGAATGCTGTTGAGCATTTAATCTATGTCACCCCATTTTACAATGACTGCATGGCTACCTATTAGATCTCACATAACATTTATAGTGCTGGTGTTCATTTTTCAGGCTATCCATCAAGGGATGCCTTGATATTTGTCAGTTGTTATGACCTCGTATCATCCACATTGATCATTGAGATCTGAGGTACCAATGTGGATAGGATGCAGCATATTAAAACCAGAGCCAATGCCATTTCAGTGGTGGGGTGAGTTTGTGAAACAATCTGGTTGGACAGCTATGACTTGATCAAAGATTTACAGACATTTAAAAAGCTTTTAAAAATATCTCTATTTGTAGAAGCTTTATGTTTAGACGGGTGAGAAGCAGTGACTAAAAGGATGAAGTTGATGCAGGATGAGTAGTTATTATACTGTCTAGTATTTTTATGTCATGGATTTTATTTTGTTGTGTTTTTAATTTTGTATATATTTTTGGAACCTGCTTAGGTTTAGGTGGGCTAAAAGCTTTTCAAATAAATAAATAAAAAAAAATTGTTCTATGTATATATATTCTATAAGATCTTTAGCTCCTGACTCCATGATGTACAGTTTCCAATACATAAGTTCCTACAGATCAGCTATTGAGCATGGAGGCATTTTCTTGTTTTTACTTAAAATGGGTAGAGCTCTTGCTGAGGGTTATAACTAAGACTGCCAACTGGATCCAGATTCATAGGACAGGGTTGATTCAGTCCTGGTTTACCCCAGTGTATTCTGGGACTTGTAATCTTGCTTTTCTTAAGGAATGCAATGGGAAAATCAGAACTACAGTGCAATGGCATAAATCCAGGACTGGATCAACCCTATTTTATTAATATGTTTCCAGTTAGCAGCTTTATACATAACCTACTTGTAGGAACTGGTTCCTTATTTGAGATAGAAATAACTCTGCATCTCATTTATTAATGTTTTTATTCCTGGATAATTTATCTCTATCCTTCTTAAAGTGGATAACTGCCATAGTCATTAGCTCTAGCACATTAAATAGCTATTTCAGGTTTCTGGTTTACATATATCTGCGAACTGTGGGGCTGTAGTTCTGATAACAGTAAGTATCCTTTTACTCATTAATATAAGCATAACTGAGAGATCTGCACTGAAAAATTTTATTCCAAAACTATAAGTGTGGGGACTGCACATTGATGGTTTGTATCTCATTCCATTTTCAGTATGAGTTTCAGTTTCTTGTAATATACCTTGCTGATCTTTTCACTCACTGATTTGTGCTAAATATTTATACATACCATCCTATACAAGGTCCTTATATTATTTCTGTTTATGAGATTTTTGTTATACCGGCTTTCTGTGGTACAACCAAAGTGGTCTGATGGCAACTGGTGTTGTGTGTCTTTACACTAGAACACTAAGGTTGTGGGTCTGAGCACTATTTAAATTATTAATTAATTCTTTTAAATTGTGATATGAATATTGTCATTTAAGTTATTATCACAATTGAAAAAAATATATATATCCCTATATTTATTTATTTAATATAATAATTTGGGATAATATGGCCTCCATAGGATGGCAATCTAAATCTGGTCTATCAGATGATCATATAGCCAATTTAATGGCAGGCAGCAGACTGCTGGGAGATGGGACTGATCTCCCTCCAGTGAGTTGGAATGAAATTAAGAACATTAATAGAGCCTTAATTAGAGCCCAGCTACATTCAGCAACATTGGTTGAATATTGCCATTATCAAAGAATCCCACGGGGGTTAAGAATACGTAAGGAACCCATATTTATGGATAATGAGACATATGATGTAAAAAATTGGAATGAAACACTATCCCGTTGTTCTTTAGACTTGATGTTGCTAACAGTGGATGCATTAGCACCAATTATTGATGAACATCAATAGGATTTACAAAATAAATTAGATCAAATGAAGCAATTTCAAGAGGGGGAGGAGTTTCAACAAGCACTACAGGAACATGAATCACAAATGGAGACATATATGAAGGAACAATGTGGGCTTAAAATCAAGAAATTTCAAAGGGACGAAAATGATTACACTAAAGAGTATGTGTACAGCTGGATGAATAAAAAGGCCAAAGTCTGTAAAAGCGGACAGATGGGCAAAAAAGTGGCATTTAATATGTCCACTAGTGAATCCTCGAGTGAAGAAGGTTCAGGAGCGGTTAAACAGAATAAACCAATGGAAGTTTTACCGGTGTTGCTATCGTCTTTTTTAAGGATAAAATCAACGGACAAGGAAGAATTAGCAGTATCATGCAAACCCAAAGAAACCAGGGCAACCAAACCCAAGAAAATGAATATGCGCAAGTAAATAAAGGAGTGTTTAACTTGTCCTCTCGTTTGTTAACTTTTGAGGAGGAACAAGTTTTATTTAAAGGATTGTCATTTGTTCCTACCAATAGATATGACAAATTTGACACCCGTGTAGCTTTGCATCGTTTTTGTCGTACCTGCAATTGAGATCATTTTTTCAGATTAAAGATGGTGATGAACATACGTTATATTTGAAATCTAAATGGATTCCTTCGGGTCCTCCAGATGTGTCAGTGGCTGCATTCGAACGATTGGTTATGTCAGACTTACATAGGATGGAGCAACAAATATCACGTACCAAGTTTAATTTGTCTAAACAACAGCTTCATATTCTGAATTCATTGAGAGATGACCAGTCCATTATCATTCATAGAGCGGACAATGGGGGAGGCATAGTTCTTCAAGATTATATACGATACAAACAGGAGGCTTAAAATCAGTTAGATAATGAGACCTTTTATTTAAAATTAGATAGCGATCCAACACAAGAGTTAAGGGTAAAGGTAGAAGGTATATTAATATCTGCAAGGAATAATAATCTGATTAGTCTCAAGGAATTTAGGTATCTTAGCAAGGAATATCCCATTGCTCCTTTTATTTATTTTATTCCTAAGATACACAAATCACTATGCAACCCCCCCGTGCCAACCAATTGTGGATGGTATTGGTTCTATTATGGAGCCGCTTTCTAAATATATTGACAGTTTTCTTAAAAAATATGTATCTGAAGCTGAATCGTATGTCCAGGATTCCTCTCATTTTTTACAGCTAATTGAGGATATGGGTCAAATTAGAGAAGACACAGTGATGTGGCCGTGCTATATACGAACATTCCCCAGCAAGCAGCCATTGAGGTGGCCAGCTACTATTTGGACTTGTT
Source organism: Geotrypetes seraphini (assembly GCF_902459505.1). NCBI lineage: Eukaryota > Metazoa > Chordata > Amphibia > Gymnophiona > Dermophiidae > Geotrypetes > Geotrypetes seraphini. The sequence continues at coordinate 81,591,043 of NC_047088.1, read as the reverse complement.
AGGTATAGCTAGAGATAAAGTATCATTCATTAAACAGCTAGTAGACATCATAATTCAATGTAACTACTTTAGCTTTGAACGACTGTTTTATGTTCAAATAAAGGGGGTAGCTATGGGGTCAGCAGCTGCCCCATCAATAGCCTGTTTATATATGACCCAATTTGAAAAAAAAGTATGTATACCAGTCTGCTTTGTACGAGGGGGTTTTATTATGGAAAAGGTATATTGATGATGTGATATTTTTTGGACGAGAACTCAGGATAATTTACATCTATTTATGCAGGAGTTGAATGGGTTCGATAGTAATATCAAATTTTCATTTAACAGCAGTAAAGAAAATATATCTTTTTTAGATCTTAGGCTGATTAAACATCAGGGAGCATTAAAAACTACCCTGTATAGTAAGCAGTCGGATAGAAAGTCTTTGTTACAATTTCAGAGTTTCCATCCGAAGCCCCTCCGTCAAGGCATAGCGGTGGGGCAGTTTCTCCGATTACGGAGAATTTGCTCAGAAGATAAGGAATTTCATAATCAAGCTAAAAAAATGTATTACAGGTTTATACAAAGAGGATATCCTCATAAAGTAGTTAAAAAAGCATGGAAGAGTGCTAGCAATTGTCATCATGAGTGGTTACTACAGCCTAACATGAAAGGGGGAAATGGTAACTCTACGGTATGCGTCCTCCCTTTTTCAGTAGATAGCTATAGGATTTGCCAGATAATTAAACGGCATTGGTCAGTGTTGCAAGTTATCCCTAATCTAATTGAACCCCCTAAGTTTGCTTACTGTCGTGGCCGTAATGTAGGTGAAATGTTGCGGCATAGGGGTAACCCGTGGGAAACCAGAGGAACAGACAGAACTGGAAGTGAACATAAGCCATGTGACCGCTGTGTATATTGTAACTATATTAAGTTAGGTCAGGAATTGGAGATCCCAAATGGAGGTAGATATAAGAAAAAGTTTAAATTGCTTACGGACACCAATTGTATGTCTAAGGTAGTGGTATATTGTATTATATGCCCCTGTGATAAATATTACATTGGTCACACTAAAAGAAGTATTAAAATCAATACTTCTGTTCTGTGTTCACAGAAGAAAATCCTGGAGAAGGACCGAGATTGTCTGGCAAAGTTACACGAGAAAATGGAGTAGATTCTGCGCCGTTCACGGAGGAGGGTGTTTATGAGCAACTTGAAAAACTGAAGGTGGACAAAGCGATGGGACCAGACGGGATCCATCCCAGGATACTAAGGGAGCTCAGAGAGGTTCTGGCGAGTCCTATTAAAGACTTGTTCAACAAATCTCTGGAGACGGGAGTGATTCCTGGGGATTGGAGGAGAGCGGATGTGGTCCCTATTCATAAAAGTGGTCACAGGGATGAAGCAGGAAACTACAGGCCGGTGAGCCTCACTTCAGTTGTTGGAAAAATAATGGAAGTGTTGCTGAAAGAAAGGATAGTGTATTTCCTTGAATCTAATGGGTTACAGGATCCGAGGCAACATGGCTTTACAAAAGGTAAATCGTGCCAAACGAACCTGATTGAATTTTTTGATTGGGTAACCAGAGAGCTGGATCGAGGACATATGCTAGATGTAATTTACTTGGATTTCAGCAAAGCCTTTGATACAGTTCCTCATAGGAGGCTGTTGAACAAACTTGAAGGGCTGAAGTTAGGACCCAAAGTGGTGAACTGGGTCAGAAACTGGCTGTCGGACAGACGCCAGAGGGTGGTGATTACTGGAAGTCGCTCGAAGGAAGGAAAGGTGACTAGTGGAGTCCCTCAGGGTTCGGTGCTGGGGCCAATCCTGTTCAATATGTATGTAAGTGACATTGCTGAAGGGTTAGAAGGAAAAGTGTGCCTTTTTGCAGATGATACCAAGATTTGTAACAGAGTAGACACCGAAGAGGGAGTGGAGAATATGAAAAAGGATCTGCAAAAGTTAGAGGAATGGTCTAATGCCTGGCAACTAAAATTCAATGCAAAGAAATGCAGAGTAATGCATTTGGGGATTAATAATAGGAAGGAACCGTATATGCTGGGAGGAGAGAAGCTGATATGCACGGACGGGGAGAGGGACCTTGGGGTGATAGTGTCCGAAGATCTAAAGGCGAAAAAACAGTGTGACAAGGCAGTGGCTGCTGCCAGAAGGATCCTGGGCTGTATAAAGAGAGGCGTAGTCAGTAGAAGGAAGAAGGTGTTGATGCCCCTGTACAGGTCATTGGTGAGGCCCCACTTGGAGTATTGTGTTCAGTTTTGGAGACCGTATCTGACGAAAGACGTAAGAAGACTTGAGGCGGTCCAGAGGAGGGCGACGAAAATGATAGGAGGCTTGCGCCAGAAGACGTATGAGGAGAGACTGGAAGCCCTGAATATGTATACCCTAGAGGAAAGGAGAGACAGGGGAGATATGATTCAGACGTTCAAATACTTAAAGGGTATTAACGTAGAACAAAATCTTTTCCAGAGAAAGGAAAATGGTAAAACCAGAGGACATAATTTGAGGTTGAGGGGTGGTAGATTCAGGGGCAATGTTAGGAAATTCTATTTTACGGAGAGGGTGGTGGATGCCTGGAATGCGCTCCCGAGAGAGGTGGTGGAGAGTAAAACTGTGACTGAGTTCAAAGAAGCGTGGGATGAACACAGAAGATTTAGAATCAGAAAATAATATTAAATATTGAACTAAGGCCAGTTACTGGGCAGACTTGCACGGTCTGTGTCTGTGTATGGCCGTTTGGTGGAGGATGGGCAGGGGAGGGCTTCAATGGCTGGGAGGGTGTTGATGGGCTGGAGTAAGTCTTAACAGAGATTTCGGCAGTTGGAACCCAAGCATAGTACCGGGTAAAGCTTTGGATTCTTGCCCAGAAATAGCTAAGAAGAAAAAAAAAAAAAAGAATAGCGGAACATTTAAGTAACATCCGATGTGGTCGGCTGTCAGCTCCTCTGGTTTCCCACTGGCTAGATATGGGACATGGGAGTGAAGAATTACGATATACAGTGTTGTTACATTTACCTACATATAAGGGAGATGTTACACAGATTTTAATGGAGAAAGAACACAGGTTTATTTTTAACTGGCAGACCATAGGCGGCTCAATAATGAGATTGATTGGTTTCAGATGTAGAGTACCGTATCTCTCTTTCACAAGGCAGTAAGATTGCTGACTAGTAATGAGTTAGAGGGAGGGGTTTGGACATGTGACTCAGAACTCCCTATTTAAGTTGAGGTAGGAGGTCAGCAGCTTGATGTCAGTTAGTAGCCTGTTCTGATGGAGCAGGTCGGATGGGTCCTTCTTTGGAGGCTGTTTCTAGGTAATTTATGGAAATTTGTATTATGTATTGATATATTTTATAAACTGCATTAGTGTTAATGTTTTTGTAGTGAGATGTTAAATTATATTATATTATATGTTTTTTGATAGATAATCCCTTCCTGACGAAGCACAAGGCGAAACTCAAGTAAAAGGGAAAATATTTGTAATTTTTGGCTTCCAGAAGTTATTTATTAGCACATGCACAAGCACTTTATGACACCAGCTGCTTATTAAATGACCATCGGAGAAGCAGTAACCACCATAAAGATAAGTTTATTTTATAGTAAATGGATGTTGGATTGTTATATGGTGGTACAGACATTAATAGTGCCATGATGGTCTGATGGCAACTGGTGTTGTGTGTCTTTACACTAGAACACTAAGGTTGTGGGTCTGAGCACTATTTAAATTATTAATTAATTATTTTAAATTGTGATATGAATATTGCCATTTAAGTTATTATCACAATTGAAAAAATATATTTATTCCTATATTTATTTACTTCAGGGGTGCCCACACTTTTTGGGCTTGAGAGCTACTTTTAAAATGACCAAGTCAAAATGATCTACCAACAATAAAAATGCTAAACATATATATAAATATATATACACACACCGAGTGTACTTTGTATTTATGTTCAAATATTTTTTTATTATACAGCCCCCCTCCCCTGAAGGCCTGACCCCCCCTGAAGGTCTGCACATTCCCCCTCAAAGGTTGACTCCCCCCCTGAAGGCCTGCACTACCCCTTTTAAGGACTGCACCCCCCCCCCCGAAGGCCTACCCTCCCCACATCCATTTACCTAATTCCAGCAGAGAGCAGTCTGCAGAGAGGATCGCTGGTACTTTAGCGATCCTTGCAGGTTGCCATAGGCCTCAGGAGCTGTCTTCCCTCTGTCCCAAGCCTGTCTCTGACTTAGAGAAGGGGCAGGACCACGGCAGAGGGAAGACAGCTCCTGAGGCCTATGGCAACCTGTAAGAATTGCTAAAGTACCACCTGCCACCGGCCGTCTCCCATTCGTCCCCTTTGGAGATCCCCACAGGAATAAGGAAGTTAAATTAATAGAATACTTAGGCACAGAAAAACAAAGAAATACTTCCAAGAACTGCCCCATAAGAACTGCCTGTCACAATGCTCATTAGTGGAACTGAATAAAAGACAAATACAATGGATTTAGAAGGGGGACGATCCGCCCGGGTGCACGGCTTGGAGGGGTGCACAGCCGGCCAGGTCCGGGTCATCCTGCCTTTCTTTTCCCCCAGTCCGCGCTCGGGACTCGCGCCTGCCTGGTCCCGCGCCGACGCTCGAATGGTGCCGTCAACTCCCGCGAGTCTCGCGATAACCAACAGCACCATTTGGGCGGCGGGTGCGAGCCCCGTGCGCAGACCGGTGGAAAGGAAGGGCAGGAGGACCCGGACGGCTGTGCATCCCTCCAAGCCGTGCACCCGGGGCGGGGGCGGACCGCCCCACCTCGGTACACCACTGATTGGGAGGCCGATTTTGGGGTTTTTAAAATTGTATATCGGGCAGCATTAAGCCTCGCTCTTACCTCAATCATTACAGGCGCTTCTATTTCTTGTGATGCGCTGAGCTCCGTCCCCCACCGACCTTCACCCCGCCCTTCTAGCACTCTGATTGGCCAGCGTTCTTTAAGAGGCGGGCCAGTCAGGAGGGGAAAAAAAGAGAAGGGAAGAAGGGAACCTGCTGTGCGATCGACTGGGGTCACCTGAGCGAACGACCTGTCGATCGCGATCGACGCGTTGGGCACCCCTGATTTACTTATTATATACAGGAACAATAAATATTTTTCTTATACGTTTCAGTCAGAGTGCTTATTCGTTCTGCTTAGTTTTCTTTAAACAAAAGTCCTACTAGCACCTTTGTCTAACTCACAGATCATCCTAATGTTATCTGAGAAGCTCTTTACTACTCAGAATTGTTCTGCTCAATGAGCAAATGAATGTTAAAGCTTCAGATCATCTCCAAATAATATATGCTATGAAGAATAAGATGAAGACAAAAATCCATAGCTCAAGAAGTTAACAGTCTCACCAGTATGGAGTTTATAGTGCTTTGTGAGGCATACTTTTTGATTGAAGCTTTTGCCACATTCAGAACATGAAAACGGTCTCTCACCCGTGTGTATTTTCTGATGTCTTATGAGATGTGTTTTCTGACTAAAGCTTTTCCCACACTCAATACATGAAAATGGTTTCTCACCTGTGTGGATTTTCTGATGTTCTGTAAGGCTTATCTTACGTCTGAAGCTTTTATCACACACACTGCATGAAAATGGTCTCTCACCAGTGTGTATTTTTTGATGTCTTGTGAGATTTATCTTGTTTTGGAAGCTTTTGCCACACTCATTACATGAATATGGTCTTTCACCATTGTGAATTTTCTGATGTCTTGTAAGGTGTGTGTTTCGACTAAAGCTTTTTCCACACTCAGCACATAAAAATGATCTCTCACCGGTGTGGATTTTTTGGTGCATTATGAGGATTATCTTCAGACGAAAGCTTTTGCCACACTCATTACATGAAAATGGTCTCTCACCAGTGTGAATTTTTTGGTGTGTTGTGAGGTGAGTTTTCCGACTAAAACTTTTGCCACACTCATTACATAAAAATGGCCTCTCACTACTGTGGCTATTCTGGTGTTTTGTGAGATCCATCTTTTCAGAAAAGCTTTTATCGTATTTAGAATATGAATACGGTCTCTCTTCTGGGTTAAATATCTGGCATGTTTTAAGGATTTCCTTATTTGTAAAGCTTTTCTTATACTTTGTACATGCAAACAGTTTCTCTCCTTTGTTAGTTTTTTGATGTTGCATTAGATCTCCTTCCCTACTGAAACCTTTTCCACATTCAGAACAAGAATAAGGCACCTGTCCTGTGTACATTTTTTCTTGTCCCAGCAACTCTTCCTTCTGACTGAATGATTCCCTGGAGCTTGTACATTTAGGTAAGTCTCCTTTTGAATTCTTTCCTCTCTTTTCTGAGATGCATTGATTTATGCAATTTCCTCTCCAATCAGAACATGCCGTATTTTCTTCATCTATTTCTGTGAACCTTTTGTTTTCTTCTGGATTTTCAACAAGCTCCCAGTGATATGTTTCTGTATTGTTTACAATACGAGTTCTTTGGTGCTGCATGAACTGGTTTTCATTGCTTATGCTCTTCTCAAAGTCTGTACCTGCATCTTGCCTCCCTTCTTTAGGGGCTTTGTGCTGAACAAAAGGGACAAGCTCTTTCTGGAGGTCTTGAGGAAGTCCAGCATACTGAGGCAAGTTTGATTCTAAAAGATTCTCCAGGCTTATGTTTGCATTTCGCCAGTGACTGGAAATTCCTTTCTTTTCAGACCAATGAAAGACTTCAATCTCGCCTTCCTTTGACAGTGTCTCAAGCAGCTTCGGATTCTCAGGAGGCATATCTTTCTCATTGTCCAAGGCTGCTGTATTAAGAGGAAAGTGCAATCAATATATGTACTATATATTCTCAATGCCCCCAATGCATTTCACATTCAGCAATTTTAGAAGTAGGATTACATTTTAACAAACTTGGGAAGTCATGTTAAAAGAGTCTCCTTATGGAAGCAGCAATGTTTACAGGTGTAGATTGGCTTTACATGTAAATGGTAATTTCAGAAAGCTGATGTTCACAAGGAGGAATGGGTGGGACATAGAGATTTAGGCCCGGATTCTATTAATGGCGTCCCGATTGTAGGCGACCAACTGCTGCCTAACCAGCCAATCGGGATGCACATTTTCTAAAAAAAAAACAAAAACCAAAAACTTTCCTAAGCAGGCCGCCTACATTGGAGGAGCCTCCGGGAGCCTAGGGAGGCGTGCAAGCCCGCCTAAGCTCACCTAAGGCTAAGTGTGAGTGTGACTTAGGCCGGAAGTAGCCTTAGACAGACCTAAGCAGCCATACGCGTCTCCCTAGGCCAGCGGTAGACGCATACAGTGTAGGCATGCAAAATGCTGGCCTACATTGTAAGCAGACGCGGCCACTGAGCTTATCGCGGCAAGGGATCTCTCTACAGGAATCCCCTCCCCCCTTGAATGTTTGCAGCAAGAGGAATGTTCTGTTTCTGTGGATAACGCTCTCATCATCCCTGTCTCGTCAGCTCGCAACATCAGGGTCATCTCGCCTTCTTGTCACATATCCAACAGACTGCAAAATCATGTCATTTCTTTCTGTTCAATGTTGCTAAAATCTGATCTTTCCTTTCTAAGCACACTGCTGAGACCCTCATCCACACTCTCATCACCTGTTGCTTAGACTACTGCAATTTGCTTCTCACAGATCTTACACTAAATCATCTCTCTCCCCTTCAATCTGTTCAGAATTCTGCTGCACACCTTGTATTCCACCTTTATCCCAGGACAAGCAGGCAGCATATTCTTTACGCATGGGTGACGTCACCGACGGAGCCCCGGTACGGACCTTTTTAACTAGAAAGTTCTAGTTGGCCGCACCGCGCATGCGCGAGTGCCTTCCCGCCCGACGGAGGAGTGCGTGGTCCCCAGTTTCTTCGTTTCCGCGGAGCGAAGAAGACGCATGTATTTCAACGATCGTTGAATCCAACTTTTTGCCTTCCCGCTCGCGATTTTCTCTTATTTTTTCTCATCTGCCCTTCGGGTTTTTTCTTATTTCATTTTTCAAAAAAAAAAAAAAATTTTTTTTGCTTTTTTTACTTTGTTTTCGATCCAGCCCCGGCGGGGCCTGTTGTCACCATACAGGCCTCCGGGTTTGATTTTGCCGAGGCCGTGTTTCCATTCATGCCCCCGCAGCTGGGTTTTAAGAAGTGCCAGCGGTGTGCATGATCCCACCTCATTAGCGGTGGAAACTGTACTGGACTATTTGCTCTCTCTGTCCGACGCTGGCCTCAAGTCTACCTCAATCAGAGTCCACCTCAGTGCCATCACTGCGTTTCATGAGCCTATCCTCGGAAAACCTCTCACGGCTCATCCACTGGTTTCCCGGTTCATGAGAGGCCTCTTCAATGTCAAACCACCTCTGAAGCCTCCTCCTGTCGTCTGGGACCTGAATGTGGTTTTATCAGCCCTCATGAAACCCCCTTTTGAGCCTCTTGCCACAACTTCGCTCAAACTTCTAACATGGAAGGTGCTTTTCCTCATTGCCATCACCTCTGCCAGGAGAGTTAGTGAGATGCATGCACTGGTCGCCGATCCACCGTTCACTGTTTTTCACCATGACAAGGTGGTTCTGCGTACCCATCCTAAATTCCTTCCCAAGGTGGTCTCGGCTTTTCACCTCAACCAGTCCATTGTGTTGCCTGTCTTTTTCCCTAAACCCCATTCTCATCCTGGGGAACAGGCATTGCACACGCTGGATTGTAAGCGTGCCCTGGCATACTACCTTGACCGTACCAGGGCTCACCGCTTGTCCCCTCAGCTCTTTCTGACCTTCGATCCTAACCGTCTGGGCCGTCCTGTCTCTAAACAGACGCTTTCCAACTGGCTTGCTGCCTGTATTGCGTTCTGTTATACTCGGGCCGGTCTCTCACTGGAAGGTGCTGTCACGGCCCACAGGGTCAGAGCTATGGCTGCTTCTGTGGCTTTCCTCCGTTCCACGCCCATCGAGGAAATCTGCAAGGCTGCCACTTGGTCCTCAGTTCACACGTTCACTACTCACTACTGTCTGGATGCCTTCTCCAGACGGGATGGACACTTCGGCCAATATGTGTTACGAAATTTATTTTCCTAATGGCCAACCATCCCTCCTTCCCCTCTGTTAGCTTGGAGGTCACCCATGCGTAAAGAATATGCTGCCTGCTTGTCCTGGGATAAAGCACAGTTACTTACCGTAACAGGTGTTATCCAGGGACAGCAGGCAGATATTCTTACGTCCCACCTGCCTCCCCAGGTTGGCTTCTTAGCTGGCTTATCTTAACTGGGGACCACGTACTCCTCCGTCGGGCGGGAAGGCACTCGCGCATGTGCGGTGCGGCCAACTAGAACTTTCTAGTTAAAAAGGTCCGTACCGGGGCTCCGTCGGTGACATCACCCATGCGTAAAGAATATCTGCCTGCTGTCCCTGGATAACACCTGTTACGGTAAGTAACTGTGCTGTGTTGTTATGCTCACATTACCCTCATTGGCTCCCTGTTTCTGCATACAGTTCAAACACCTCTTATTGACCTACAAGTGTATTCACTATGCAGCTCCTCAATATCTCTCCTCTCTTGTCTCTCCCTATACGCCTCCCTGGAAACTCCATTCATCAGGTAAGTCTCTTGCCTGTACCCTTCTCCTCTACTGCCAACTCCTGACCGTCCCTTCTACTTTGCTTCACCATATGCCTGGAGCAAACAGCCTAACTCAGTATGTCAGGCTTCATCTCTGGCAGTATTCAAATCCATGCTAAAAGCCCTTTTTTGAAGCTGCTTTTAAGTCCTAACTCCAAGCTACTTGTAAAGCACTCATATCTGTTTTCATTCCCTCTACAGTTCCCCACCGCATCTGCCTTATCATTCCCTCTGTATTCCCTATCTGAGCAGTGTGAATAGATTCATCCTTTGTTGACCTGTTTGTCTGTTACAATTAGATTGTAAGCTCTTTTGAACAGGGACTATCTCTTGCATGCTAATGTACAGCACTGCGTGCGTTTGGTAAAACTATAGAAATGATAAGTAGTAGTAAGGCAACCCCAGACTCTAAATATGCCACTGAGGAATCAGAGCTGCTTTAGCCAATGCAGGATGTCTTGGGACACATAGTCACCACAGATGGCAGCTTGAATTAAAACTACCATTGAAGAGAATGTCTGTTTAAGAGGGTGTTTAACCTTATATGCCTCCTTGAGGGGTGATTTTCTCTCTTTTACGGGGATTGCAGTCTTAGTCATAGTAGTGATGAGAGTGTATACTTTGGGAAGCTGCTGATATTTGTCAATATCCTTAACTAGTAGGTAATATAGCTTCTAAAGGTTCTTTGTTCTCCTAAAGTCCCCCTCTGGGGACTTCTACTCCACCAGCATCTTGCATGTGAGCACTTTGTGGAGAGGACAAGCCTTTGGAGGTCCAGAAGTGGTTCCCGTTCATCTGGCTCCAGCACAGAGACAGAAGACAGCCACAATGTCTCCCTGATGGCATCAAATAGGGTGGAAAGCTCTTCCTTCCTAAATAGTCAAATGACCAGGTAATGTGCCTCTCCCTCCACCCGAGGAGGTTTAGGTCCAAACTCATATCTGACCCCTAATCATTTTAGACAAGAGGAAGTGTCTAGGCTGTCCAGTGCCCTCCCTTCCAGGGATGCTTTGCCCAAATAGCACTGATCCCCCAAAGACCCTTCATCTCCACCGTCTTGAAAGGGGGGAGGGAGTAATGCCAGCAACTGTTCAGGAGGAGGAACTGAGGACAAACTTTTTAACGCTCCTACCCTTAATCTCCTTCATGTACCCCGGAGCTGTTTCTAATAAGGGAAATGACCCATTGCAAGTTGGGTAAAGGAAACCAACAGCTGTATGCCCCTGCTTGCCTAAGTGAGACTTGGCATTCCCTGGACCCTTGTGGTCCCCTGTACTTTCAAGACAGCTTAGCACTGCTTTTGTGATTGCTCTTTTTTTGTTAAAAGCTTTAAACAGGTTTGCTCTCTCCTTTTTTTTTTTTTAAACTCTACTTCCCTGATCAAGCTGGGAGGGAGGGAAGGAGAGCAAGGGGGGAGGAAGGGGACCCACACCTCTGCAGGAACCAAGCCAGAATGTCACCTAGCAAGTACTGGCAAGTACCTAGCAAGAACTACATCTCCACACTTGACTGGCCAGCTGATGGACTGGGGGCCAGGAGTGAGGCCATTAGGCACCAGGGAGCTAGGCCTGGGACCAACACCAGGCTAAACAACTTTACCATCTGCTGGAGGTAGAGAAAAACTGGAAAGTTCCAGCACAGCATCAGCCTATAGCCAGTGATAATACTGGAAAACTCAGCTCTCTACTTCCATCTACTGGCAGGAAAGAGATAGAACCCAATTGTACAGATTCATGTGGCTAGGATTCTACAGAAGAGTTTTGTAATTTTGCAGATTGGCTGAGCAGCTCATGTTTTCTGAATAACAACAAAGGGCTGGGCAAGATTATGCTATGTTCTGCCTCAGGTCTTCCAAGCGTCTTAATGAGGTTTATACTCACTTGCAGGGTTGTCAATTAATCCTCCAATTCTCCCCAATACATTTTGCTCCCCAAAAGAGATTTCTTCCTCTTCCTTTATTGGGAGTAAACCATCAGGGTTGGCAGTGGAAATACCTATTAGTGAAAGAATATGTGTCAATATTCAGTGGGCAAGCCACAGGGTACCAGGTTTTACACTAATGCAGAGAAAACCAAAAAAAACTGTGGAGTGACGATGTTCCTAAATGGACTTTATTTGAAAGTATCAAAGTTCCAAAGATACACTAAAATCATCCACCTAAAATAATTCCATCCACATAAAAGTAAATCATCCACATAAGAGCCTTAAAGGACCTAGTCTGCTAGGGATACAGGACCCAACACGGTCCGCGTTTCGACAAAAAGTCTTCTTCAGGGGTCCCTGGGGGTCCTATAAAGGTGAGTACGTGAGAAACAATTGTGTGGTGAGCCAGAAGTGAGACACTGCTTGCAACCAGATGTCAGGGTTTATAATCAGGATTTGGGATTCTGTACAGATTGACTGATGAGAACATTCTAAGATACTATACAAAGTTTGTGTTTTGAATTAAGGTGTCTTAAAAATGAACCCACATCATATGGTAACATTTATAATCTGCTTTTGGTTGTTGTAAAGAGATTGGTTGATGACAGTAAAGTCAGATGTTACACCCTTAGTGACAGGCAGGACAAACTACCAGCATAAAAATAGTAGACGTTCCTTAAGGGAAAAACCTCACAGAATCTTAAAAGTCTATAGGCACATCAACTTTTAATTCTCAAGACAAGACAATCTGAAAACTCTCAGGCCTAAGACACTGTTTTTCATTTATTTACATGACAGCTAATGAATAGGGGGATGAAGACGTTACAGATAAACCCCACTAACATGCATGTTCAAAATATAAACATGTATGAAGTTTGGAGAGAGGCAAATCATAGTGCACAGTAGCTCCTTCTCTATTTTAAAATATTGGAATCTTTTCTGAATATAATAATGTATGTTTCATTTCCTTATTTCCCATTATGGCAAATCAAACGCACCTTGGGAGGATTTAAACAACTAGTTTTTAACTGCTCTAATATGTCCTCATTTTTCTGCATCCGCATGAACAACTGTATATACAGTAGATCCAAAAATACTTACAGTACTAGATCCTGAAGATGAAAGTCAAGAAATCATTAGAACTTTAGGCTTAATAGAATGGAATCAACGCTCTCCCCTCTATCACAACCCCACTGGCGGCATATGAGAAAATAGCAACCAACTGACTCTTCAGCATTTTGGATATCATAAACTGATGAATCAATACAGATGGGCTCCCTGAAAATGTGTTTTTCATTAGTGGGTTTTTTTTTTTTTTTTCATTTTTCAAATGAATGTTGTTAAAAGTATGCACTATGTATACCCCCAGCTTCTGTATAGGTTACCCAAATTTGTGCACAGACCACAGATCCACACATTAGTCAATTATGTGCTAACAATCAATTTTTGGCATTAACAAGCACTTAATTGGCAGTGATTAGTTACATGTGGATCTGCCCTACACCCTACTCTATAAAAAGCACACCTAAATTACATGCAGTGCAGCTCAAAAGAGGATGTGGCCATGGGTGGATCATGGGTGGGTCAAAGGCATTCCCAAATTATGCACAATGTTATAGAATACCTGGATTTGGGTGCCTAACTGCCATCAGTTGTGTATTAGCATTTATACCAGCTTTTGGCAGGCATAAGTGTTCACACCCTTTACAGAATACTTTCTTAGGGTAGATCATAACTGTGTCTAACTTTGGGCACCATTTACTGAATCTGGCCCATAGGGCACACTCTTCTTAAAGTAGGTGCACTATTTGCACATAGTGTGAGCTCTTTTCCCAGACATGTCAAAAGAACAGGAGACCCTGAAGAAAAGTAGAAGAGAAACACTAAGGGCTCCTTTTACTAAGGTGCGCTAGCGTTTTTAGCACGCGCTAACCCCGCTATGCGGCTAGAACTAACGCTAGCTCAATGCTGATGTTAGTGTCTAGAGTGCGCGGGAGTGTAGCGCGCACTATTCCGTGTGTTAATGCCCTAATTCAGCTTGGTAAAAGGAGCCCTAAGACCAAAGCAATGCTCAGACAACAAAGGTAGAAGAAAAGTATGTTTTTAAAATTTATTAATTGTAATATATCAGTTTTGGGAAATGTGCATCCTCCTCCCCCCCCTTCTCCCTACTACCTTGGGATCAGTGGTGTTATAATAATAATAATAATCAGTTTATATACCGCAAGGCCGTAAAGTTCTATGCAGTTTACAAAAGTTTTTTAAAAACCCAATAAAAGAAATGGAATAGAACTAAAAAAGTTACAAGCCAATAATTAGAGAACTAAAATGATCAAAATAGTGCATAATAAAATTTTTACGAATTAGCTGCCTAAATACTTCAAAAACAAACATGTTTTTAGATGTCTCCTAAATTCCCCATAAGTGTCTCAATTTTTCTGCCCAGGGCCCATTCAGTCCTGCAACTGTTAGAGTATGTCTATGTTTTCTGGATCTCTTACACACATAACCTGATTTGTGAACCTATACAGTTGCAATGAGAAGCTAAAATGAGGTGGCAGGACCCAACAAAAGTGCCACAAAACACTAGTGATGTCAGACTTTTGTCTCTCCTAAATAATCTTATTAGAATACTGAGAAAATCACTGTCAAAAATAGGAACTCCCTACACACACCTAAGCTCTTCTTATAGACTACAAAATGGGTTGTTTTTTTTCAGGTTTAATGTTCAGTTTTGTAATTTTGTAGATGGGTCAGGTAACTCAAATTGTCTGAATAACAGCAGAGAAAGGCTTCATAGGAATAATCTATTCCATCCCAGATCTTCCAAACCTAAAGCAGTTCATACTCACCCAAAGGGTTGTCAATCACCCCGCCTTCTCCCTCTGATACCTGTTGCTTCCCAAAAGAGATTTCTTCCTCTTCCTTAATTGTAAATAAACTATAAGGACTGGCAGTGGGAATGCCTATTAGTGAAAGAATATAATGTGTGTTTAAATATCCAGTGGACAATCCACAGGATTGACATCAAGATCTGACATCAAGAGTTAGATCAGTATTAAACACAGTTAAATAAACGTTGCTACTAAAGTATCTCAACAGCATTTGACATGGTGAACCATACTCTACTGCTAAATAGACTAGTTGAAATAGGAATCTCAGAAATGGTATTACAATGGATCCAGGGCTTCCTGATGCCAAGATTTATATACCAGTGTAATCAGATAAGGTTTCAAATCAGGTTCTGGGTACAGTAGTGCATGATAAACACATCCTTGGTAACAGGCTGGTTAAATTGCAGTAAATTACACATCACATTTTGATTTGAGGTGTCTTATTATACTAAATAAAACTAGATTTTTGCTGACACAACAGGACATATCTAAAAGAAAAACAAGCAATAAACTTAGGGCTCCTTTTACTAAGGTGCGCTAGCGTTCTTAGCGCGCGCTGAAGATTAGCGTGCGCAAACCCCGCGCTACACGAAAAATACTAACGCAAGCTCTATGGAGGCATTAGGGTCTAGTGCACGCGGCAATGTAGCACACACTAAAACCACTAGCACACCTCAGTAAAAGGAGCCCTTAGAGGCAGAAGATATTTGGCTGTTCTTGGATATAGATATATATATATTTTTTTTAGAAATCAGTTTCCACATATCTATGTTTGTCAATTCAGTTCTTAAGCACTGTTGGTTTTATTTTATTTTATGATGTTTTACTCTATGCTGTTTTACTTCATGCAATTTTATTGATCTATTGATGTTTTTTTATATTATTTATATACCTTTGAGTTCATTTTGCTTTGTATTTTATCTATGCAGACATTTTTTTCATGTAAAGTGTACAGTACTCCCCCGAAATTCACAGGGGTTACATTCCAGGAACCCCCGCGAATTTTGAAAAACCATGAATATGGTTTTTAGGCAGGAGAGAGCAGCTGGAGTGCCGAGCTGCGTGTCAAAGCTGCCCTCTCCTGCCTGGTCATTCAGGGTCGGAAAATACCACGAATGATCAGGACCACGAACCGCCGACCACGAATTTGCAGGGGAGCACTGTATTTCTTTTAGACCCATAACCATACCCCTGAGGCCAAAACACGGACCATGTCAGGTCATCAACTGGATCCTTCCAAAATAAGGACATTTCATTTATGGGACCTTTTATTTATGTGGTTTTATATGTATTATATTTTGAGTTCATAGAAATAAAGATTGTTTGCCTCAAGGTTGACGTGGTCTATCTCACTCCCCACTTGTTTTTCTTTCATAAGATATTTTTCACCTTCACTCTGGGGATCTCCAGGGATCTATTCTTACACCCACCCTCTTTAATATTTTTCTCACTCCTCTTTTACTGTTATCCAAGAACAGGGCTACTGCACCCCCTATTGCTATGTTGACAATATTCAAATTCTCTGCCAAGTTTCTGACCCATCAACATCACTAAACTCCTTTGAATACCTGTCTCAACCATGTTTCTAAGTGGCTGAAGGATAATCCCTTCCTGAAGTCATCCAAATGCAAATCTATCCTCTTTCCTAACCCCTACTTGTCCCTATGTTGATGGTCACTCTCTCTTCCTTTCAAAGACTTCATTAAAATTGTGGGTGTCATCTTTGATGCAAGACATTGATACTGTTGCTTGGTCTTCCTTCTTACAATGCATTGCATTCACTCTGTTCACCCTTTCCTCTTTTCATCTCTTCTTCACATCCTTCTTCTTGCTCTAGTCATATCCCACCTCAACTACTATAACTCTCTATATGCAGGACATCCCCTCTTTTACCTCATGTCTACAATCTACCACAGTCAGGCTATGTCATCTTGCCCACTGCATTTATTTATTTATTCACTTTTCTATTCCGTTCTCCCAGGGGAGCTCAGAACGGTTTACGTTAATTCATTCAGGGATTTAAGCATTTTTCCCTGTCTGTCTCTGTTCCAAATGCTGGCTACCCATGGCTCCACTCATGTCAAACTCAAAATCCTTCTTCTTGTCTACAAAGGCTGCCTACCAATTGCCCCAGCCTACATCAATAACTTGCTCATTCCATACACCCCCCTCCCGTACTCTGATCAGCTGATAATCGCTTCATTCTCCTGTCCTAAGCCTTCTGTTTAAACATTTCACGTGAAACATAATTTAATTATAGACCCCAAACTTTGGAACTCCCTTCCCCTCTCCTGAGGAAAACAACCCTCTGTGCATACATTCAAAGTATTGCTTAATATTTAAGATATTTCTGAAACTTTTGACCGATTCTTCTCCAATCCTATACCCAGAGCTATTCCTCCCTGCTATCCTCTTTTTTTTATTATTATGGCATAAACCACATAGATGCCTTTAAAAGGCCCCTTTGTGGTATATCAAGTGCAGTAAATAATTATAGAACAAACCTAATTTGCTAAAGAAGAAGTCTTCTTATACTGAATATATTTGACAATTTGTGATTTTTTGATTTTCTGAATAGCTCAATATATATATTAATTTAGAAAGTGCAAAACTGCAAGCCCATTATCCTATATAATAAAAGACTAAGCGCACATGCGCACTTAGGATTTCGTGTTGCCTGCCGCTGTGGTGTGTGATCCGTGGCAGCCAACCCAGCGGCAGGGAACATTCTGGCCATTCCCCTCCTCCCGCCCTCACTCACCCTGGAAGCCAGGCAAGCTGTCTCCCTGCCCGCGTCCTCGGTAGGGAACACACCTCGGCCCTCACTCGCCACTGCAGCCGCCGCTGCTGCTGCTGATCCTCCTGTAAAGAGCAGCCTGCGATGGTGGCTGGCTTTAGCGAACCTCACAGGCCGCTCTCCAACTCGGTAGCACGTTCCCTCTGACGCTCCCATGCGTCAGAGGGAATGTGTTACCGAGGCTGGAGAGCGGCCTGCGAGGTTCGCTAAAGCCGGCCACCATCGCAGGCAGCTCTTTACAGGAGGATCAGCAGCGTGAGAGGAGCCGCCGCCGGCACTTTTAAAACTTAAAACAAAAACCTTCGGCTGCAGCAGGCCAGCCCGTGGAAAGGGAAGGGGGAGGGGCCGAACAGAGCAGGCCAGATCGCAGGGAGGGGCCGAACGGAGCAGGACAGCTCAGGTAAGAGAAGGGAATTGCTTCAGCAGGGACCTGGAGGGGAAGGGAAATATCACTGCTGCTTCTGCAAAGGAAAGTGGGGGGGGGGGGGGGAGAGAAGGGAATGGGGGGTGGGGGGAAATACTGCTACTACTTCACAGGGACCTGGAGGGGAAGGGAAATATCACTGCTGCTTCTGCAAAGGAAAGTGGGGGGGGAGAGAAGGGAATGGGGGGTGGGGGAAATTGCTGCTACCACTTCACAGGGACCTGGAGGGGAAGGTAAATACCGCTGCTGCTTCTGCAAAGGAAAGTGGGGGGGGGGAGAGACAGAAAGAAATACAGACAGACAAAGAAGGCCAGGGAGAGAGACAGACAGAAATAATGACAGTCAGGGGACCAGAGAGACAGACAGAAAGAAAGACAGACAAAGGGTGCCAGGGAGAGAGAGAAAAAAATAGCAGGAGGGAGAGAGACAGAAAGAAAGGAAGAAAAAGACAGGAGCAGGGAGAGAGACATAAATAAAGAAAGACAGACAGGCATATATTCTAGCACCCGTTAATGTAACGGGCTTAAACACTAGTAACTTGGTATAAACAAACAGAAAAATAATTTTAAATCTTGAGCCTGTCAGATATATTTTTGATTTGTCCAGAATGAAGGTATATCCAGATAATGTTCCACGGTGCTGTAACAGTGCAAATCCATTTGTATGGGCCAAATACATTAAAATGTTATTAATGTAAAACGATTTTATGGGAAACTTACTAGCACCTGAAATCAAATATCATAATAAACTTGAAACTTCATACATAGTCTGAGTCAATAGTTCAACTGACAAATGAATTAGTATTGATCATCCCTGCTTAATGCCACTCTAAATCAAAACAGATGCATATTTGAGCTCGATGGCATGAATATAAGAATGACAAAACAAAAATAAAGAGGAAATGGAGAGCAATGAACAAATCAACAACTATATAATCTCCAGCATTTAAAGTGGAGATTATATAGTTGTTGATGAATATAAAAATTGCACACATTTTATAAAAACAAGCTGTAAGCAAAACCTTCTCAATTCATCAAGTAGATATGACCAAAATATATTGTCAAATACCTTAATAGCATCAAGGGCCAAAATATAACCTGGAATTCTGTTTTTTGTTTGCTATATTTATTAGTATAAATAATTTCCTAGCTTTTCTACTAAAGTTTAAAAACCTCCTCTTCATCCTGAGTTGTACAAGTTTTGCTTTGATGCACTTGTATTGATCAAAGTAGTTAGCGTCCCTGGGTTTAAAAAAGGTTTGGACAAATTCCTGGAGGAAATATCCATAGTCTGCTATTGAGACAGACATAGGGGAAACCACTGCTTACTCAAATAGTAGCAACATTCCTTGCTACCAATCCCAGGGTTTCTGCCAGATACTCATTACCTGGACTGAACGCTATGGAAACAAGATACTGGACTAGACAGACCATTGGTCTGACCCAGTATGGATATTCATATGTTCTTATGGGTCTATACAACTTAAAGTTTAGCATCCTTACCCCACTACCTTATCTACTGTGAATCAGGGTAAAAATAGTTATTTAACCAATAATAAAAAAACAGGTTTTCTTTCTAAAAATTAGAAAGAAACTGCCCCAAAACAGATACAGTGGCCTTGAGCATGCGCAGATGCTCAAGGCCCAGCGCGAAGGAGGCAGATCTTCGGGCACCGGCACCAGCATGTCCTGTGCGTTGGTGCCGGTGCCAGTGCCAAACGGGGGTAAGACTACTTACCTGAACATAACGACTACTATACCTGACAAACGGCCCAGACGCTGAAACACTGTCAGTGTCGAGTCCTTGAGCTCTTGCAGCATATACATCAATAAAGTGACTCCTGTACTATTTTACCTGTGGCTGATCTTTTGACATCTGATCCTCACGACTCCATTGTTTTGTGTGCTCTCTTCATCGTTGAGGCCTTCTTGGGCTTCTTCTTCAGTGACAAATATGATTATCCCAGAATTGGAAAGACACTTATCTCCATTGATTAAAGAATGTCTTAAAATGATATGTTAATGGGACTTCCGGTGGAAGCATGGAGCTGTGAGCAGCAGGGGTTTACAGCTCTGATATGCCAGACACAGATCTGCAATTTATCGGCATTTTAGTCCAACTGGCATGCATGAAAATATGGCTTTGGAGCCATATGGCAGCCAAGATAGTGAGAAAAGATTGAGAAAAGTCTAGGCCAGCCGACCTTAAAATGGTGACTCCTAGCTCGGTGTGGGTGGTCAAGGTGACAGCAGATGTGCAGGCTGCCTTGGAGAGTACGATAGAAGATAAGCCTTTCTTACACTTTGCCTCTAACTTCCAAAGTGTAAGAAACTCAGTAGTGCATTAGTAACATTGAGGATACAGTATAGTGACTTTCCCAGGAGCAAAGAGCTCATACTGCAACATTGGCGGACCTGAAGGCGAAGCTGGAGGACTTAGAAAATAGGCCCCACCGGAATAACCTACGATTTGCTGGTCTCCCGGAATCAGTGGATGAAAAATCTCTGGGAGACTTTTTGGAAAACTGGCTGACAGAATCATTACAGCTACCAGATACAGTGGGCCTGCTCTGCATTGTGCGGGCACATCGACTAGGCCAAAAACGGGAGCCTTCAGGGAAGCCAAGAGTGGTCATTTGCTGACTCATGAACTACCGGCACAAAATGGATGTGCTAAGAGTGCTGAGACTAGGTCGCAAGCTGCAATATGACAAGCAGCTCTTATGCTTTTAGGATTACTTGGCGGAGGTGTCTCAAACTCGTCACCACTTTTCTCCACTTTGTTCTCGACTGATACAACGTCAAATTTCCTTTTCTCTACTATACCTGGCACGACTCAAACTGTTTCATCAAGAGAGAGCGCACCAATTTGATTCAATGGAAACTGCTCTTAAATTTGTGGATGAATATTTGCCTGAAGCCACTGCATGAGACTTAAGTGTAGATCACACGAGTTGGGTAAAAAATCTCTCTAGAGGAGTCTGCTTGATTGCAGCTCTCTGCCATCAAGCCCTGAGCATTGAGGCTGTGGGAGTTTCACCATTGCTCTGGCTCCATGTGCAATGAACTGTTTGTGTTCTTTTTGGACTTGGTTTTGGGGCCAGTGTTGTGCTATTTTTTTTTTGTACATAATCAAAACTCAAGTGTGGTAGGAGTGTGTGTCACCGAGTATGAATGAGATATTTGGAATGTGGAGGAAGAGGACGATAGTGGGAGCCCTAGCTATGGTGCACAACAGTTATATCTAGTCTGTATTGATTGATAGATGTTTGGGGCTGTCACAATACCTGGAAAGATATCTGGACAACACTGATGGGGTCTCTGTGGAGGGCATACACTGTTTCCAGGAAGTGACACCCAAACGGGTGAATTGTTCCTATGGGAAGGGGGAATTGGGAGGGGGAAGGGGGGATTCACTAGGAGGGCAGGTAGGAGTGAAGAAACGATATAAGGGGGGCGGAGGCTGGGACGCTCCTTAGGCGACACTATAGGTGACATGTTTTACAGAAAACCTTCTTGTACCTTGATATCTCTGGAGTTTAAATTGACATCTTGGAATGTGGGGGGTATACACTCCCCTATTAAACACTATAAGATCCTGCAGCTCTTGAACCGTATCCAAATGACTCTAGCTTTTTTGCAGGAAACCCGATTAACCTCAGTGGAACATGCTAAGCTCTATACTTGGTGGGTGGGCTGGTATTTTGAGGCTCCTGAACGGACTTTCCAAAACCTGGCATTTGTCCGGGTTTTGGAAAGCCCTGACAAGCACCATCCGCATCTGGAGGGCCTCTGAGCATGCACAGATGATATCACACATATCCACGCATGCTCCAGGCCCCCCAGACGCAGCTGGAGTTCATCTGGAAGAAGAGAGGAGACTTTGTGGGTGTGGAACAGGGCAGGTTTGGAGGCAGAACTGGGCAGGGCTGGGGTAGAATGGGGTGGGGGTCGGGCCTGGGTCATGTGTCCAGGGTTTCCCGGAGAAAAATATAGTAACCCTACCTATTCTCATTTGTTTTCTATGATAAATGAATTAATTTCATAGAGGTAGAATATTCAACTTGTCAGGTTTTTTATTTTCTTTTGGGGGGGAGGGGGTGTTCTAGAAAAAAAGATGCTGGTACTCTGTTGCAAGCCTATCCTAGGGTGGGAGAGGGAGAGTTTGGGCAACTGCTTACTGCCCTGTTCATCCTCCTAGTAATGCCCTACAAATTGTTGCAGAGCTCAGTCACAATAAATCCTCCCTCTTGTCCTTCCCTTCCTGCTGATTGGAGGCATACCAGTGCTTTTCTCAGATTCAGGGATTTTTATCAGCAGAACAAAATGTGTAGATGTGTTGCCAAAGTAATACATAATTAAAAATACATACTAGTACCGATAACAGTAATTAACATTACAGGGAACAGAAATGGAACATACAGTAGTATGGACAATTAGCAGTTTCTGGAGCTGTTCTGCATTGTCTGTGGCAGGGCCGCCATCAGAAATTTCTGGGCCCCTTACTGAGTAATCCTATTGGGCCCCCCACGCACTCCTTCCCCCCCTTGACACCCCCCCTTTCTTCCATGGGCCGAATACACACATACTTATTTCTGTCGCCGCACTCTGACCAAAAGATTTGTAAGCCTGGAACCACGTCAAGGTAGACTCTTTCAGCAGCTCCCCTCCCTCCCCCTTATCTTTGTGGCCAAGTCAAAATGATCTACCAACAATAAAATTTTAAAAACACAAAGCACGCTGTACGCAGAGAAAATGTTAATTATCATTTATATTCCGCGGGTTTTCAAAGAGGTCAAGGCAGATGACTTTATGCAATGTCACCTCAGTAACAACTATACAAAAATAGACAAATATTCCCCCTCCCTTTTTACTAAACCGTGATAGCGGTTTTTAGCGCAGGGACCTGCGCTGAATGCCCCACGCTGCTCTTGAAGCTCATAGGCTCCCTGTGCTAAAAAACGCTATTGCGGTTTAGTAAAAGGGGACCATAGTGCAAAATATAGACAGCATATATAAATTCTCAAAACGGAGACATTTTGATCACTAAATTGAAAATAAAATCATTTTCCTATCTTTGGTAATTTCATCAGTCTCTGGTTGCACTTTATTCTTCTGACTGTGCATCCAATATTTCTTCCCTTCTTTCAGCCTCCTGTATGCTTCCTCTCCTCCAGACCTCATTCCCTCCCCAAACTTTTTCTTTGTTTCACCCTGCCCCCTTCTTTCTTTTTCTCTCTCTTCATACCCCCTTTCATTCTGTATGTCTGTCTTTCTCTCTCTCTCCGTGCCCCATTTTCCTTTGTTTCACCCAGCCCCCTTTCTTTTTTTTTTTTTTTCTGGCTCCCTGTCCCCCCCTTTCTTTCTTTCTCCTTGCCCTCCCCTATGCCACCACCATTGGGAAAATGCTGCCACCGCCACTGGGGAATAGGCTGCCACTGCCGCTATCGGGAACAGGCCGGTGCCGAGTTCGTCCTGCTTCTCTTCCCTGCGGGGCCGACCAACTCTCGCCACTCGACGTCAATTCTAACGTCGGAGAGGACGTTCTGGGCCAGCCAGGCAGCGATTGGCTGGCCCAGAACGTCCTCTCCGACGTCAGAATTGACGCGGGTGGCAAGAGTTGGTCGGCCCCACAGGGAAAAGCAAGGAGAACTTGGCACCGGCCTGTTCCCAATGGCGGCGGTGGCACTCAAGTGGCTAAAGAGACGCAGTTTGCCAGCCTAGGGAGAACACTGGAGGGTGGCCAGCTGTGCACCCCCTTGGGGCGTAAACCCGGGGCAGACCGCCCCCACCCCCGCCTTGGTATGCCACTGTCTGTACCTCACTCCCTCCCTATGACCAAAAATTCTCTTTTCTTCTATTCCCCGTGTACACAACCATCTTTTTCCCTCCCTTCCTCTCTCCCAAGTCCTTGCCTTCTGTGTCCAAAAACACATTCCCTCCCCCACCTCAGCATCTCTTTCCCTCCCTTCCTCTCTCCTAAGTCCATGCCTTCTGTGTCCAAAAATGCATTCCCTCCCCCACCTCAGCATCTTTCCCTCCCTTCCTCTCTCCCAAGTCCATGCCTTCTGTGTCCAAAAACCCATTCCCTCCTCCACCTCAGCATCTATTTCCCTCCCTTCCTCTCTCCCAAGTCCATGCCTTCTGTGTCCAAAAACCCATTCCCTCCCCCACCTTAGCATCTCTTTCCCTCCTTTCCTCTCTCCCAAGTCCATGCCTTCTGTGTCCAAAAACCCATTCCATTCCCCACCTCAGCATCTCTTTCCCTGCCTTCCTCTCTCCCAAGTTCATGCCTTCTGTGTCCAAAAATGCATTCCCTCCCATACCTCAGCATCTCTTTCCCTCCCTTCCTCTCTCCCAAGTTCATGCTAGGAGGAAAAGGTGATAGATTGGAGCAGACAGAATAGAGCACTAATACAGTCCCTCCCCCCCCCGTCATTTTTTAGGGGCTGAAAGATTTTATTTATTAAAAAGGTGCCTCTCTAATACCATCAAGTACATGCAAGAAAAAGTGCTACAACTTATATGCATTTTCTTTTAATCTAAGGCACCCTTATCAGGCAAGAAGAGACTATGGTAACTTCATTCATGGTAGGATAAGTGGAGGAGGTTAAATGGGTGGATTTTTAAAAGGAGTAAAGGAGGAGAAACTCATGATTGGCTGATGCCTTTAGCTTTACATAAGACAGAAAAGTATTATTTCTGGGGAAGCAAAACACAAATTCAAAAGTATCAGCATTTTGTCATCTCCAAAAATGTTCTTGCATTTAAGCACTACTTACTTACTTGTTATACAACTATTTGGCTGTTCTCTTCTTTCTATGTCACAGTACTGTGTGGGATGGATCTCTTCCTCTTGTTTAATGCTGAATGGATCTGAAGGTTGGAAAAACAAAAGTAAATCACCATATTAAATGATACTGCAGCTTATTACATCAGGCCCTGCATCTCCTTTCATCGTCTAATGTTTAATGCAACAGGTTTTGATCCTGGTAAACTGGGTTCAATGCCCTCTGCAGCTCCTTGTGATGATGGGTGAGTCACCTAACCCTCCATTGCTCCAGGTAAAATACTTAGATTGTGAGCCACTAGGGACACAGAAAGTACCGACATATATTCCTCTAATTCTATAAAAAGTGCCAAAAATTGCATGTGCAATTTTGGTCACTACCGACATTGCATGTACAATTTAACTGAACAAGCTAATTAGCACCAATAAGTGGCATTTTAACAAATTATCGGCATCAATTAGTATCAATTAATTAGTATTGGCATTAATTAGTATCAATTAACTAGTACCAATGTTCTTTCTAGGCAGCGCAGCTGCGCACCTTTCAGCAGGAGGCTGCATAGCTGTTCAGCCCCACCACATAGCTGGAGAAGTTGGGACCAGCATCCCTCTGGTACCACTCTTCCATCTTGTGCCGTTGCTACTGCTTTCCCAAAGCAGCAGCAAATTGAAACAAACCGGCTGCAGGACCTTCCCATACATACCTGTGGCTGCTGGCCCGCCCTCTCCAACGTTAGCTCTTCTTCCGGGGCAAAGCTGGCAGCTTTGTATATTTATGGGAAGGTTCCACAGCCAGTTTATTTCAGTTTGCCACTGCTGGTTTGGGAAAGCAGCAGCAGCAGCAGCAGTGGGGATGCTAGGGGGCAAATGCTGGTGAATGTGGGATGGGGGGAGAGAGAGGGGTCAGGTGCTGGTGGAAGTGGGTTAGGTGGGAGAGAGGGGCAGATGCTTGTGAAAAAGGGGTGGGGAGAGAGGGAGTAGTCACTGATGGAAGTGGATTGGGAGGATAGAAAGGGGTCAGAAGCTGATGGAAATGGGTTGGGGAGAGAAAGGGGGGTATATTTTGTATAGAGATGGGAATACAGATTCTAGTTAGAAAAGGAGAGAGAGGGCAGATGTTGGGGGAGGGGGGTAGAGAGGAGGGAGATGATGGAATGGAGAAGTGAAAAGGGAGATGCTGGATTGAAGGTAATGGGGAGAGAGTTAGCAGACTTAAGGAAAGGGGAGAGATACAAAAAGGATGGAAATATTGATGGGAGAGAGGGGAGATGCTGTATGGAAGGGGAGGGGGAAATAAGCTGTATAGAAAGCCTGGATGGAAGAGGGGAGGGAGTTACCGATGGAAGGGGAGAGAAGGTGTGGAGATGCTGGATGGAAAGGGGGAGAAAAGGCATATGCTGTATAGAAGGGGTAGATGCTGGATGAAAGAGGGGAGAGAAATGAGCAGATTTTTTTTTGAGGGGGAGACAGAAAGGAAAGCGATGATGAAGAATTTTAGGTGAATGTTTAGTTTTGTATTGTTATTTTGATTGTGTATGTATTATGTGAACCGCTTAGATTTAAGCAGGGTACAAGTTTAAATAAAATAAATACACTTCTCCCTCCGTATTTGCAGGGGATGTGGGCGCAAATAACTTTTTATATGTTATTCGCGTTTTTTTGTGACAGCCAGCGTTTTAGCTATTGAAACCGCAGAGACTCTGCAGCTGAAGGTACCTGGTACGTGAGCAGCTCTCTCTCTCTCTTGCTGGTTGGGCTGGCTGGGCTTTGTGCAAGCTCTGCTTCCGCTCCGTGTCACAACGAGAGGGGGCGGGGCAGAGGCCTGCATGAAGGACGCATCAATTTTCAAAGCGCTCAGCACTTGCGTTTCCTGCGCTGTCTTCTTCAGTTCTGTGCTGTGAGAGGCGAGAGAGGCTGGCGGAGGAGATGATGCACTTATTGCTGTCAGGTGAGCCCTCCAAAAGGCATTGTTTTTTCTTTAATTGCTCTTTGATTAAGAAAAGGAACTAATCATGATGTAATTTGGGGAGGCGGAGTCAACATCAGAAAAATCACGAATAAGCGAATCCGCAGATATGGAAACCGTGGATATGGAGGGAGAAGTGTAAGGGGAAAGGGCAGATATAGGTGGCAAACACAGTATAGAAGGGGAAGAGAAAGAGAAAGACAACTGCCAGTAGACCATAAAAAAGAGGGAACTTGAAGACTAGATAGTAAAAATGAGTTATATGTGGCCATAGAGGTAGAAAAATAAATTGAAGAAAATCTTGAAAAGAGACTTAGACTGAGGAAAGCAGAAACCAGAGAAGTGAATGGCCAGAATATAAAGGTAGAAAAAGAATTTTATTTTTAATTCAGGATATGTGGTACCTATATTTATAAAGGTTAATAAATATAAAATAGAATTAAAATGATATCTTTTCACTGAACTAATTTTAATATATTTTTGACCAACTGTCAGAGATCAAAACCTCCTTTCTCAGGTGAGGATAGCTTACTTTCTTGACCTGGGAAAGGAGATATTGGCTTCTGAGAGCTAACTGAAAAATATTTTAATCTTATTTTCAATTTTTTCAATTTATATTTTTAATTCTTACCCACCCCCCTTTCTTACTAAGCTGCGGTAGAGGTTTCTATCATGGCTCAGAGCGCTAAATGTTGATGCTGCTCTGACACTCAGAATTCCTCTTCTGTGGCTTAGTAAAAGAGGGCCTTAATTTGTAATGTACAGTGTGTATGTAACACCATCAAGGTAATGTAATGGAAAATTTTTGCTCACATCAATACCCAATAATTCCATAGTGAAATGGTAAAACCAAAAACAAAGGGATACTGTGAGAGTAGATGTTCTTGATTCAGGTTTTTATTCAGTCAACAAAATGATGCAGTCAACAATTCCAAACAAAGGAATTTACATGTGCAATTGGTGTTGTGAACCCAACATGATTCGTGTTTCGACTTAACCGCCTTCTTCAGAGATCCAAAGATGTGTGGTTACACTACAAAAACAAGCAAATGTGGGTCTTCTCTAAGTTTAAGAGATCAATGTGCTGTCTGAGTATCCCACTCACATCCCCTATGGGGCACGTCGATCTCTTGAAAACACTGGCCTACATTTCCAGCATCTACATTTGGTGGAGGTGCGATTCTCTAAACGGCGCCATCGTGTAATTGGTGGACGCTAACAATGGCACCATTTACAGAATCCAAGCTTTTTTTAAATCTGAAACAATATAACACAAGATAAATTGTAATATTCTGGCCATATGATTGAGACTCACTGTGTGGGCATTTATGTTAATGTTGACAAGTATTCGTACTGGCACATTTGCTCCGCCTTTTTCAGAATGTGTCATGGACAGTGCAGCAACTGAATGGCTTGTTGAAGTGCATCCTGGTTCTGGGATTTTATCATTGCAATGAGTCAGTGTAATATATGATTGGATAAGTTAGCTGTGGTACATATGTGTGTTTATTATCAGTGTATAACGTATCAAAAACATAGATCTATAGGAATAGAAAAAAATTACAAGAAATTCCAGAAAAGCATGGGAAAACGTTCATTGTACAGAAGTGGAAAGGACAACATGCAGAAAAAAAAGGAGAATGGGGAATGATGCAGCTAAGCAAGGGAGATAGACTTGGGTTGAGTTCCACTGAAGAGAAATCTCATGCAGCATTCACATCTGTTTACAAGTGTTCACTTTTTTCTTTATATATTGAGAGAAGGCCCACTGATATACTGGTAGTGTTACTGAATAAGAGATAAGGATAGTATTCATTGTCCCTTCCGAGTCATTCAAGAGCTCTTCTGCATCTCTCACCTTCCGCTGCAATGGGACAATTATTCACATTCCATCCCTCAGATATATGCTGAGATGTGTAATATTCATTGTTCTCTTCCTTAATCCTCAACAAAACATCAGGAATGACACCTGGATAACCTTACATTAAAAAAGTACAGTTACCCAATGCACACATCAAGGCTGATTTTATAATACAGGGAATAAAACAGAATGCCTACATTCGTTCCCCCCTCCCCCCTGTTTTTTTACCACAATGTGATCTACAGATTATCTACAGCAGGAGAGAGAGATAGGCACCAAAGTGTTAGGGCAGGCTAGCCAGGCAGGTTCCTTATAAGAGGGTGCCCTCCCGGCTACAGACTTCTGACCACAGTCTGTGTCTTCTCCCAAGCACAGCTGTCTCAGTCCTATTGGGAACCTCTAGAGCACCACAAGCCTCACAGTTCGGATGAAGATCCAAATATTAAAAAAATCTAAATTAGAGCAGATCAGAAAGACACCTTCCAACTTGCTTGCAGAAGGAAAAACTGAGGAGATGGGGCACAAACTCACTAGTAAAGGAGACTAGCCCACTGGTTATAGACTCACATGTCTTTTGCTCTAGAAGTGCCTGTTAATGGCAATTTTTAGTATTGATTGCCAATTTAGTGTCAATTAGTTAATTATTTTACATGCACAATTGGTCCTGTTCTATAACTGCTCACCCAATTACATGCCTAACTTTGACCACCATTTACAGGTTAGTAGAGATATTGTATGTTTTTCTGCCCAAGACAGTGGTCTACAAAGGGGGAAGACAAACAACTGTTCTGGATGAGGAGAAATCATGCACGTTGCCATGCTTTGTGACTCAGTAACAAAATTGTAGGCAAAATCATGCTAGTGCCTATGGGATTTCAGACCCCCTCCCCCAAGTATCATAACTCGCTGGGTTCAATTCCTCATTCTTCCCAATGTGGCAAAAGCTTACTTATATTTTAATTTAGTTTTCTTATTTCATAATTTAAATAGTTTTTAAATAACTTAGCTTTTCAACATTTCAGCAAAATTCTCCCCTCTACCAATGCGTTTCGCTTTGTCTTTATCAAGGTTGGGGAAACTAAGCGTAATGTGGATGCTGGCAGCACAAGAAATGAAATAAAGTTACACTTAGGGCTCCTTTTACGAAGCCGCGTTAGCGGTTTAACGCGCGTAATAGTGCACACTAATTTGCCGGCCATGCTAGCCGCTACCACCTCCTCTTGAGCAGGCAGTAGTTTTTCAGCTAGCGCGCGCTAAAAAGGTGTGTGTGATAAAGCTGCTAACGCGGTTTCGTAAAAGGAGCCTTTAGTTTCCCCGACCTTGATAAAGACAAAGCGAAACGCGTTGGTAGAGAGGAGAATTTTGCTGAACAGCTAAGTTATTTAAAAACTATTTAAACTATTTAAATTTTGAAATAAGAAAAATAAATTATAATATAAGTAAGCTTTTGCCACATTGGGAAGAATGAGGAATTGAACCCCAGCGAGTTATGATAACTCAGGGGGTGGTCTGAAATCCCATAGGCACTAGCATGATTTATTCCAGCTTATGATTTATCTTTAATCTTATCTATTGTTTTGCCTTTTGTCTTTGTTTTGTTCTATTTCTATCATTTAAATTTCTCCAGAATTCTACTGTTCAACGGCTCCCCCTTCTGCTTCTATTCCTTTCTCTCCTCTCTTCTACCTTCCAAAGTATTTAGATCAATGCTGTCTTGTTAAAATGTTTATTTTATTTTTATTTTTCCTCTAACTCTACTTTTCACTTCTCTATTACCCTCCAGGTACTTTAGTTAGATTGTGAGCCTTCGGGACAGTAAGGGAATTTTTCAAGTACCTTTCCTATTTCTAATCTTAATGTATATTTTCTGTAAACCGCTTAGAACCTAACGGATGTAGCGGTATATAAGAAATAAATTACATTACATTACATTACATGATTTTGCCTGCAATTTTGTTACCGAGTCACAAAGCTTGGCAACGTGCATGATTTCTCCTCATCCAGAACAGTTGTTTGTCTGCGTTACTGAAAATTGTTACTGTGTTACATTGACTAGAATGTGAACTAATTAAGGGAAGATGGCTCAGATGCTTTGTGACTGACAGCTGGGATGTATGCTTCGTGGGTGCACCATAACTGGGGAGAATGAATGGGCTGGCTGGGTCTTTGTTGCCATTTCTTACTTTTTAACAATGAAAAGCAGCCCCTGTAGTTAATAAGTTATTCACTTATACACTGGAGTAAAGCGTAACTTGGACAGTCAGTTTTGTTTATGTTTATTTGTCCATTTAATATTTGCATTTATGCCAGGACAACCAAAATGGTTCACAATAAAAAGGCAATAGAGAAAACCAATCAAAATAGCTCTCTATAAAAATGCAAAAATAGGGAAGAAAACGACAAAGACAAAAAGAATACAACCAACAATCATAAAAACCATCTATAACACAGATCACACGTGCTTTATAAACTATGCACAAACTGAGACTTAACGAGAAATGAATAGCAACCATCAGACAATATTTAAAGCCAGGAATGGCTGCCAAGCAGTAACTCACTTGAATGCGGCTATCCAGTCTTTTTCAGTGGCAATTAGTGAAGTGTTAGGGCTGAACTGGAAACTACATTGGGGTGTTCTGGAGGCATTTCAGAGGCGGTTAGCTCTCAATATTTAGAGCCAGCCAGCCATGTTTAGTCCATAAATAGCTGTCCTGTCTTTATGTGCTAGCCCAATGTTTCTCAATCTTTTCAAGCCAAGTACCCCCTAAGCCTAATAAATACCAACCGAGCTCCACCCCAGACCCGCCCAAACTCCACCCCCCATAATAATAGCACTAATTGTAATGTCATTTCTTCTATTTATTTTTATAAACAACCAATCTCAGCCAAGGTCTTGGGAATGCTAATTAAACTTTTCATACAACATTAGATACATAAAAAGTACTTGTACTGATTAGTCACTATGGGCAAGTTCTCTCACACACATCCCCTCCCCCTTCCAGAGGTCTGACATCTCCCCTTCCATCCTCCTTTCTGGCCCCCCTCCCAGTCCAATATTTCTCCCTCTCTCATCCCCTGGATCATGTGCATTTTTCACCACTGCCCACCGACCCCATATCCATTCCTATCACCCCTCTCCAGCACCATTTCACATTTCTCCCTCCATTACTATGTTCAATATTCCCCCACCTTGCATCCCTTTCAATCTGTCCCTCTGTTCACCACCAGATCTAACTCAATAAACAATTAATCTGTGGAATTTCTTGTCAAATTATCCACCCGTGTCATGCCCGCTAACATAAAAGGCACTTAAACCACAGCAGAACCAGGTTTGATTTCCATTGTGGCTCCTTGTGACTTTGGGCAAGACACTTAACCCTCCACTGCCCCAGATATAAAACTTGGATTTAGAGGAAGTACCTGCATGTAATATAAATATGCAAATCACGTCAGCTGCAATGTAACACAAAGCTCTGTTTCTAGTAGTACTACGTTAATGAACCCCAAACGGTTGCAAAACATCATGTCCCCCTTACTTATCTGAACTGCACTCGCTCCTCCTTTGGTCCTCAGCCCCCAGCAGCACGTCCGCAATGGATGGCGCAAGCAGCAACCTACACGCTGCTCGTGGCTGACCCAGAAGCCTTCTCTCCGACGTCAGAGTTGACGTCGGAGAGAAGGCTTCTGGGTCAGCCATTTACGTGCAGCGTTTGAATCGCTGCATGCACCGCCCACCTCAAGGAGTGCTGCCAAAGGCTGAAGACTGAAGGAGTGAGTGCATCTCCAAGAAGGTTGTCGCGGGAGTGGTGGTGGTGGTTGGGGAGTAGGAACATGAGATCCCGGGCAGTGGCAGCTGCAGCAGAGGATGGACGGGCGGGAATTGGCAGCCAAGCCGTGTACCCCCTAGGGTAAGCGCACCGCGGGTTGAAAAACACTGTGCTAGCCCATGGCTGGTTGAGTGAGTATTGACTTAACTGGGCATGTGGCTTTTATAAAACTGAAAATTCAATGCCAAAGATCACACTCAGCACTGAATTTCTGGTTTTAGTGCTGGCAGTGAACAAGAAAAAAAAAAAACACGCAGTCTGCTGCCGGCTGAATATCGGCCAGACAAACTATAAATGCCTCAACATTCAGGAATCCTGCCTAAATTCAGCCGCTAGATACCTGGTACATATTTTTTCATAAATCCCTCTGTACATACTTGTGGTACATTCTTTGATGCCTTTACTTCTCTCCGAGTCATCAGCCTTGAAACACATTCCACTTTCTTCTCTTATTCTGAAATAAACCTCTGAATTGAGGATAGTATAGCCTGTGTTGAAGATAAACACACCTGCATTGTGAATATTTGCTCCAGAAATATTTTCTTTCTTGTTATTTTTTTATATGAAATGGGCTTCATTCCCTGGCAGTTTCTGCATGCACCAATGCACCAATGTCTGTAGATTTAAACAATTTTCTGAACTTGTAGCAGTGTGACTTTAAATAGCTATGAGACATGCAGAATACTAGTGAAAGGATAATTCTCGCAAGAGTATACTGGGATGCAGTTCCAGTAAAGAGGTAGCTCTTCTGATAATGCTACAGAAATATACTTAAATAAAGGTGATTGGAGGCAGGACAGTGCCAAAACACTAAAGAGCATTTTGGAATTGCTCAGATGCAAGCAAAAATAGAGATAGTAAAATTTTAAGACTTTCTTGAGCAGCACAGACTGAAATATCATGCAGCAGCCCAGGTGGACTGAGAGTCTTTCACACATCAAAAGGATCAGACTGCGGAAACAGGACCAACCAGAGTTCTCTGACAGTCTCAGCAATTTTCTAATTATTCCCTTAACAGAAGGAAAGCAGATTCACCAAAGGAGCCAACTTTTCAAAATGATTGGGGAAGCTAAACCCTCTGGAAATGAACCTCCCTGGACACCGTCAGTGAGTTTGCTCAATATTGGGGGTGCTCAAACGCCCACAGAGCCAGCTCCTATGAAATGTACATCTTTAAGTGTGGATGTTGTTATTGGCACTCTGAACTGCTGGTAGGGAAAGAGTGTGCATCTATACAGCTTGTGAATGAATTCCAATTAACCAACATATTTTTGAACATTGACCTTCCCCTGTAGTTACTAGCCCACTACGTAATTCTATAAAGTTTACCACAAGTTGAGCATCAGTTAACTTTAGGAACTCAGATGGAAGTTAGGTACCTAATTGCACTTAAGTGCTATTTTACAAAGGGGTGCTGAAAAGTTCTCGGCCCAGCCAACAAGAGGATGACGTAAATATGGTCTGAAACAATGTCAAAAACATAGGATTTCATTTCTGCAAATTGGCACTTAACGAAATAAGATAACACTCTTTTTCAGCTACAGTGGCAAGATAATGCTCAGAATTTAGGAAGTTGGTTGGTTGAGCTGAGAACTTTTCAGCACTCCCTTGTAAGTTTGGCACCTAAGTGTGTGACCTGACTATGCTCTGCCATATGCATTCCTCCTGTGCAGTTAGGCACTCACTTATACAGGGGGGGGAATGCTATAAAGTTTTCAGCCCACCCAACCAACCAACTTCCTAAATTCTGAGCATTATTTGGCCACTGTAGATGAAAAGAGTGTTATTTTATTTCATTAAGTGCCAATTTGCAGAAACAAAATTCTATGTTTTGACATTGTTTCAGATCATTAATTGAACCATATCCATGTCATCAGTGGCGTAGCGAGGAAGGTTGGTGCCTGGGTCGGTGGCGCCCAGCATCGCTGCACCTTGTGCCCCCTCTCTTCCCCATTGGACACCCCTGTGTACCTCTTGAAGTGTGAGCAGCATCTTCCACCCTGCTCGTGCTGGCCTTGGCACCCTTCTGACATCACATCCTGACACCCCGACCAGGAAGGGATATCAGAAGGGA
Organism: Geotrypetes seraphini; assembly: GCF_902459505.1. NCBI lineage: Eukaryota > Metazoa > Chordata > Amphibia > Gymnophiona > Dermophiidae > Geotrypetes > Geotrypetes seraphini. The sequence goes on along the minus strand of NC_047088.1, from coordinate 81,556,901 downwards.
GGTGAGCAGCAAGTGGAAGATGCTGCTTATGCCAATGAACATTTAAAGAGGTAAGCGGGGGCGGAGAGGCACTGTTGCCAGCGCCCCCCATGAAAATGGCACTCGAGGCAGTGCGCGCCTTACCACGCCACAGCACATCATTCTCTTCTTAGTTGGGCTGAGAACTTTTCAGCACCCACTCGTATAGTACACCAAAAGTTGCACATCTAGGTGCCAGTATTTAGCACTAACATTCACACCTGCCTTTTACGCGGTATAAGTGTCGGCACCTGTGGCGTAGCGAGGGTGTGAGGTGCCCCTCCCCCACCTTCTTCCCCGTACCTTTTTAATTTTCTCGGCGCAAGCAGCTTTACCAACGTGCTGCCCGCGTTGGCATCGGCTCTCCCTATGATGTCACTTTCTTGGCGTGGGACCCAGAAGTGGAGTCAGACAGCCAACAGCGAGCAGCAGATAGGCGTTGGTGCTCATGCCAGTGAAGAGCTAGAGGTACGGTGTGGGGGGGGAGTAGAGATGTGCACACGGTGGGGAGAAGCATGGGAAGGAAGGGGGGTGGAGAGGAGGACAGGTGCCAGCACCCCCACCAAGAGAGTGCCCGGAGCAGACTGCCCCCCCATTACTATGCCACTGGTCGGCACCTAAATATTAGCTCAAATGCCATCGTGGGCTCTATTCTGTAACAGAAACTGGGAGTCTAGTTGTTATCACAGGAAACTACCTTAGCACACAGATGATGGGCACTTAATTTTGGCACCTTTTATAGAATTGCCCCCTACTTGTCTATACTATAATAAATGCAAGTGTGAAAGCCAAAGCAGCGGCCTTACCCAATGAGATCAAGGCTCCATGTATCTCCTTCATCACGTTCCTGTACAGCTCCTTCTGCCATTCTTCTAACAGCTGCCACTCCTCTTCAGAGAAATAGACTGCAACATCATGGAATGTGACTGACATCTGAAGCAGCAAGAGGGACAGGCTCAGGGCTCCCTATTCCAACTGCACCACCATAGCAAAAGTACTCACATTCCATTTTTATTCACATCTCTCTTCACGTTTCAGATCACAGTAGCCAACTATGCACAGAAGAAAACCAACAAAAGTTGTTGAGCAGGGATCTCAAAGTCCCTCCTTGAGGGCCGCAATCCAATCGGGTTTTCAGGATTTCCCCAATGAATATGCATTGAAAGCAGTGCATGCAAATAAATCTCATGCATATTCATGTGGGAAATCCTGAAAACCCAACTGGTTTGCGGCCCTCAAGGAGGGACTTTGAGACCTCTGTTGTTGAGTAAAGAATTATCAGTAAAGGGATGGAAAACAAAGATGAGAATGTTATAACCATTTATGTTTTTACTAGTTTTAGAAAACTAGTAAAAACAAACTTGTACAACCGATTTGTAACCTAAATTTTGTACCCATCTTCGCTGATTGTCCAGCTCCTCTTATTGTAAACCGCCTCGAACCACTACTGCTTTGGCGGTATATAAGAATAAAATTATTATTATTATTATTTGTATCGGTCCATGGTGTGGCTGCACCTCAAATACTGTGTGCAATTCTGGTCACTGCATCTCAAAAAAGATATGGCAGAATTAGAAAAGGTACAGAGAAGGGCAACAAAAATGATAAAGGGGATAAGACGATTTCACTATGAGGAAAGGCTAAAGCGGCTAGGGCTCTTCATCCTGGAGAAGAGAAGGCTCAGGGGAAATATGATAGAAGTCTATAAAATGATGAGTGGAGTGGAGTGGAACGCGTAGATATGAACTGCTTGTTTACTCCTTCCAAAAATGCTAGGACTAGGGGGCATGCAAAGAAAACCACTAAGTGGTAAATCTAAAACAAAGAAAATTATCTCTTCACTCAACATGTAGTTAAAGTCTGAAATTCGTTGCCAGAGAATGTGGTGAATGCAGTTAGCTTAGAAGGGTTTAAAAAAGGTTGTTCTGGTCGCCTATCGACATCTCATACACAAAAACACATTGACAGGGCGGATGCCTTGATTAGAGAAGACCAACGAATAACCGTGTCTCAATTGGCTGCAAATTTGGATATCAGCTTTGGATCTGCATTTACCACAATGCATGATGACTTGAGATACTGGAAAGTCTGCAAAAGATGGGTTCCCAAAAAGCTTACAGATCTGCACAAGCATGTGGAGTTTGCAACCCAGTTCCTGAGACAGTATGAAGAAGATCTGAGTATTCTGGAGAGAATTGTCACCAGCAATGAGACACGGGTGCATCACTGCAATCCGGAGAGCAAAGACAAAGCATGATGAAGTAAAGGAAGCAGCCATTCTACAGGAATGCAGAAGCTAGTTGAACGATACAGCAAATGCATCGTCTTGCATGGGGACTATGTGGAAAAATGATATGTTCAAATTGCTCACAGTTATTTCTATTAAAGCCTTTAAATGTATTTTGCCTTTACTTTTTTTTTTTACACACTACACAACTCCAAAGAAAAACTGCCACGGATACTTTAAAAGACATGACTATCAGGCAGAACCAGTCTATGGGTTCTGAGAGTGATAACTACAAGTAGAGTACACCTGTGCAAAGTTAACACACTTTCAAAAACAAAGTGAACAATGCATATATTAAATATTAATGATGTGGGTAACCTTAGTGTGGAGGGTCAGCGAAGGGAGAATTTCTCCAGCGCTTCACACAGCAAGGCAAAGGCAAACATACCCCGCCTGCACACCATCATCGGGTACCTCACGTGTGCTTAAATCAAAATATGTGATAAACCACAGTGAAATAACTAATAACACACAGGTGTAAATCAATCATAGAAATTACTCTGAGAAACCCCCCCCCCCCAGCCAACTCCCCAGAAAATTAAATACAGCCGACTTATCTTCAAAAAGTCTTCATGAGTCTTGCTATGAGAACACAGGGGCCGTGGTGATCCAGTACCCCAATGCATGAAGACTTTTTGAAGATAAGTCGGCTGTATTTCATTTTCTGGGGAGTCATCTGCTGTGACCTCTTTGAAAAAATCTTGGACTAGGAATGATAATAAACATTTTCTATGCGTACAGTGTGCTTTGTGGTTTCTTAAAAATTTTATTGTTGGTAGATCATTTTGACTTGGTCATTTTAAAAGTAGCTCGCAAGCCCAAAAAGTGTGGGCGCCCCTAGCCTAATAGTTAGTGAAGTGGCCTGAGGGGACCAGGTTCAATTTCCACTGTAGCTCCATGAGACTCTCCAATGGCTCAGGTACAAAATAAGTATGTAAGAACATAAGAATAGCCACACTGGGTCAGACCAATACTCCATCTAGCCCAGTATCCTGTTTCCACAGTGACCAATTCAGGCAAAAATCTGATGCTACCAATCCCAGGACAAGCAGTAGCTTCCTCATGTCTGTCCCAATAGGAGATTATGGACTTTTCTTCCAAGAAATTCTCCAAACTTTTTTTAAACCCAGCTATACTAGCTGCTATTACCACATCTTCCAGCAATGAGTTCCAGAGCTTAACTATTTTTTGAGTGAAAAAATATTTCCTCCTAATTGTTTTAATGGTATTTCCTTCTAGTGTCCTCTATAATTTTTGAAAGAGTAAAAAACTGATTCAGTTTTACCTGTTCTACACCACTTAGGGTTTTGTAGACTTCAATCATATCTCCCCTCAGATATCACTTTTACCAAACTGAATAGCCCTAACCTCTTTAGGCTTTCCTCATAAGAGAGGAGTTCCATCCCCTTTATCATTTTGGTCACTCTTCTTCGAACCTTTTCTAATTCTGCTATATCTTTTTTTAAGATATGGCAACCAGAACTGAATGCAATATTGAAGGTAAAGTTGCAACTTGGAGTGATACAGAAGCATTATAACATTCTTAGTCTTGTTTATCATCTCTTTTCTAATAATTCCTAGTATTGTTTGCTTTTTTGGCTGCTGACACACATTAGACAGATGGTAAAAACAGTGCAAATATGTTTTGCACAGATACATTTATTGTACCAATGCTATCACCATCTGACTTTCGTGCTGTTGTACAAGCAATGGTCTTGTTATGTCTGGACCACTGCAATGTCCTGTACCTGGGAATAACATTGCATTGCAGGTGGTTCGGAATGCCGGGGCGTTACTTGGAGAGAGACTTGGGAGTGCTGGTCGACAGGTCGATGAAGCCATCCACGCAATGTGCATCAGCGGCGAAAAGGGCGAATAGGATGCTAGGAATGATTAAGAAAGGGATCACAAACAGATCGGAGATCCCTCACCTGGAATACTGCGTCCAGCACTGGTCGCCATACATGAAGTACACGGTCCTACTCAAAAGGGTCCAGAGAAGAGTGACTAAAATGGTTAAGGGGCTGGAGGAGTTGCCGTACAGTGAGAGATTAGAGAAAGTGGGCCTCTTCTTTCTTAAAAAAGAGGAGACTGAGAGGGGACATGATTGAAACATTCAAGATACTGAAGGGAATAGACTTAGTAGATAAAGAAAGGTTGTTCACCCTCTCCAAGGTAGAGAGAATGAGAGGGCACTCTCTAAAGTTAAAAGGGGATAGATTCCGTACAAACGTAAGGAAATTCTTCTTCACCCAGAGAGTGATGGAAAATGAACGCTCTTCCGGAGTCTGTTATAGGGGAAAACACCCTCCAGGGATTCAAGACAAAGTTAGACAAATTCCTGCTGAACCAGAACATACGCAGGTAGGGCTGGTCTCAGTTAGGGCACTGGTCTTTGACCTATGGGCCGCCGACAGAGCGGCCTCTGGGCACGATGGACCCAGAAGCGGCAATTCTTATAACTGGAACATCAAGATATGAGCATATTACCCCATATCTTCGACAATTGCATTGGTTGCCAGTTGTGTTTCAAATTCATTACAAAGCAATTAGGTTATGTCATCAATTTTTATATGATACTATGCCTGAAATTTTTAAGAATATGATCTCTTGTTATCAACCACAAAGATCCCTGTGTTGTGAAAGTGCCACATTGCTTAAAACAAAGGCTAATGCTAAATATTTGGAAACAAATGTCATGACTTTCACATGTGCAGGAGTCAAGCTATGGAATGGCCTTGTTGGCCAGATTTTAAAATGTGGAGAGAGGAATTCATTTAGGAAAATGTTAAAGACTCAACTATTTGTAGATGCATTTCTTTGAGCGACTGATTTTATGTAAGACTGAATTTGTCTGTTTTTTATTTTTATTTTGTATAGACTCATAATATTTTATGTATGTAACTCCTTGTAAACCGTTTTGGAAAACAAAGGTATAGAAATTTTAAAAATAAATAAATAATGTACTGTATATGCTCCTGACTGCACAGGATTACCCGTGTTATTTGTTTTTCAATAAGGTTCTCTACATTTATGTACCATAACATCTCAGACCACTGAGGAAGGAGTGTTTTCCGAAACACAGACCATGTCGGGTCCTGTGCTTTCACATGAGAAACCATTATTTGGATTGCTACATTGTATTTTTTCCAATAAAGATTTTAAACCTTATACATCACATCTGCAGTTTTTTTCATCTTCTGGCTTTTTACTGCAGATTTGTTGGATTGTTCTTTTGTGAGAAATAGGGTCAAAGAGAATGAGTGAGATAGAGTTACCAGATTTCTTCTTAAAAAAAAAAAAGGCAAGTGGCCCCACCCCATTTCACCCCAGCCCTGCCCCATTCAACCCTACCCTACCCTGTTCTGCCTCCAGCCCCGCCCCCTCTTATCCTTTCCTGAGCTTGGGGCTGCGTCTGGAAAGCCTCTGAGCATGTGTAGATGCGATGCAATGATGTCACACATATCATGTCACAAACGAGCATGCTTGGAGGCCCTCCAGATGCAGTGCCGAGCTCAGGAAACCTGGACAAACTACCAGGGTTTGATAATCCGTCCAAGCACTAGAACAGTCCTCTAAAAAGAAGAGATGTCTGAGTTTTTCGGGACATCTGGTAACCCTAGAGTGAGAGAGCTTGCAAATCTTTTTTTTTTTTTTAATATCAATAAAATATCAATATCAAGAAATCAAAGACCATTTAGAGTCACAATCAGGATCAACAGTCAATAAACAATAGACACAATCAAAATACAAGGTCCATCCCTCACACCAAACCCACCAATTAATCCCCAACAAATGTCAAGTCGGCTTGTATCACAGAAACCCCCCCACCCCCCGAACAATACTGCCAACATGTTTCACCCGAAGGGGTTTTATCAAGGCTCATATCCCTTTCTCAAGCTTACCACTGCTATAACCGACCACTGAACTGTTAATTCAATTTTTTTTTTTTTTTTTAATTAACAGTTCAGTGGTCAATTATAGCGGCGGTAAGCTTGAGAAAGGGATATGAGTCTTAATAAAACCCATTCGGGTGAAACATGTTGGCAGTAAATATCCCTGAAAGCATGACCACAATTTTAAGCTAAGTATTTCAACTATTTATACACTAAGGTCCGGATTCTGTATAGGACGCCGATCCTGGGCGTCCTATACAGAATTGGGCCTACACCCGCCCAAAGTTAACCCGATTCTGTAACTGACGTCCATGTTGCAGATGCTGGTTACAAAATCAGGTTTAACATGCCCAACCCCCCTCACTGGACCCCCCCAACGGCCCCTCTGAAGATCGCCGGCAAGAGGGTGCCTAACTCCTCCTGCCGGACCCCCAATGCCCCCCCTAAGATCGCCGGCAGGAAGGTATTCAACCCTTCCTGCCGGCAGAATCCACCCCCACATCGCCAGCAGGAAGGTGCTCAGCCCTTCCTGCCGACAGAACCCGCCCCCCGACGATCGCAGCTGGAGGGTACCCAACCCCTCCTGCCAAACCCCCCAATGGCCCACCCGACAATCACAGCAGGAGGGTACCCAACTCCTCCTGCCAGCCCCCCCAACGGCCCTCCCAACAATCGCGGCAGGAGGGTACCCAACCCCTCCTGCTGGTCCCCCCAATGCCACCCCCCTAAGATCGCCAGCAGGATGGTGCCCAACCCCTCCTGCCGGACCCCCCTAACAAACCCCCCCACCCCGGAACCCCCCTTGGTCTTACTTTCAAGTTGGACCGGATGGCTCCTCGCACATCCGGCCATCAGGCCCGCCTCCGTCCAAATGAGGTGGGCCCGCCCCTCCCCTGCTCAACCCACAGAATCCTAGGGCCTGATTGGCCCAAGCGCCTAAGGCCCCCATCGCCAACCTCGCCCTGTCCTCACAGACTCTATCCTCATTTGCACAAGCCTCAAACACTAAGGGCTCCTTTTACAAAGGTGTGCTAGCGATTTTAGCGCACGCTAAAATGCCGCACGCGCTAGCTGCTACCGCCTCCTTTTAAGCAGGCGATAGTTTTTCGGCTAGCGCACACTATAGCACATGCTAATTGTGTGCGTGCGCTAAAAACACTAGCGCACCTTCGTAAAAGGAGCCCTAATGAATTTATATTTAAATCTTTTTATTGAAGTGTGAAAAAGGACAATATTGTGTACAACTGTTGATAAAATCACAAATAGAGCAGGTAGGGGAAGCCCCAAAGCCACTGATGGCTTTGGGAAGTCCTGCGGCTGAATTGGATCAGGGCAAGGAGAGCAGCCCGACAGGAGAAAGGAGCTGTGCCTAGCATTTGAGATCTTCTGAGCAAGTGCCAGGCACAGTTCCTCCCCCTTTTACCAGCGATTCTCTGCACGAATAGCATGCATATAATTTGCATATTATTATGCTGAGCATCGCCAGTAAAAAAAAAAAATTTCGCTCCCACCACATTATTTTTTACCATACTGTTGGAGCTTTGTGCATCTGGGCCTCAGTTTCTTGTCTCAGCCTTCTCTCTCCTACCCCTTCTGTTCTTCCTCACATTCTCTCTCATTTTCTACCTCTTGTCTTCCTTTTCTACGTGCTTCCCAGGAAGTTTTCTTATTCCCTTGTCTGACTCTCAACAGCATCTCATCCCTTTTCTTTCTGCCCCTGTGTCTCACCTCTCATAAGTATTTGTGGCTAATTTTCAGGGGAAGGGGTAAAGGGTAGTTAAGTTATATTGGGGGGGAGAGGAAATAAGAACCATGTTAGCATTAGCCCCTGCCATATTTTGGTGGCCCTTTCCATACCCACCCCAAACTACACCTTTGCCTATCCTCCTTTCTCTGTAAATCAGTTGGACATCTTACCCCTTCAGGCACCCCACCTGCTGCTCTCTTCAACTCACTTTTAGTCCTGTATCTCCTCTCATCCTCAGTTCTACCCTTACCAACATTTCTCTCCTCAGTTCTCCACCACCCCCAACAACTTCCTGTATAAATTGCCAAGCACCTATCCTGAGAATGTTGATAAGGTAGATGTGAATACACTTACCATCTTTGTAATGGTCTACTGCCTTTATTCTTTGCACCTATGCCAACTTTTGAAAGCAGATACTGCAGACAGAGGTATGAGGTATCCACCCATGCACTGTCAGAAAAATAGAAAAGGACAAAAAGAAAGAAAGACTTTCACAAAATGCTGAAAACGGTGGCATATATCTGTGTGTATTTTATTGCAATGCTACAGGTAACTAATAGCATGCAAATCACTATCAGGAGTAAAAATTTGTGTAGCATATGCATGAATGAACTGTGCACTGAAGCTCAGCACAGTTTTAGGTTTCAACAATTTTATTAAGGATTGCACAACAGTACAATAAAGAAAGATAATTATACAAAGCATAGCATCCATTTTTATATCCATGAGTTTCCAAGTTTATTAGTAATTTGATATACCGACCATCGACATGTATCTAATATAAAATATTAGAATAAAAAAAATAAAAGAAGAGCGGGGTAGAGACAGAGTTGTGGCAAATACACTGACATAAATGATACAAAAGGAGTTTGGGGTGGGGAAGATTAAACTATCCTGAACATCCCAAGAGTCCAAGCCCACATTTCTCCCCATGAACTCTCAGATCCCCACAGTCTCTGGGAGGTAGCAAAAAACGAAGTAGTTTGTGTGCTTCTGAAATAGTAATACCCTCACCCTGAAAAAATTAGTAAATCACCTCCCGAGCCCCAAGCATAAACTGGGAGTGTGTGGTGCAGTGGTCAGAACTACAGCCTTAGCACCCTGAGATTGTGGGTTCAAATCCCTTGTTACTCCTTGTGACTCTGGGCAAGTCACTTAATCCCCTCATTGCCCCAGGTACACTAGCTAGAATTTGAGCCCACCGGGACAGATAGAAAAATATGATAAAGTACCTGAATGTAAACCACTTAGGATATAAATGGTATATATATAACTAAATAATAAATACTCTGATCTAGAGATCTAATGTAGTGCTTAAGTTGGCAGTAAGCAAATCTATCCCCCCATCCCAGTGACAGCAGACAGGGCTATCAAGGTATGTGCAGGGTCCCAAAAATCCTCCAAAATAGTATACCCACAATTAGTCCATCTACAGCAGTGGTCTCAAACTTGCGGCCCGCCAGGTACTATTTTGATCACAAAAGTAAAATAAAACAGTTTCTTGACCATATGTCTTTAGCTATAAATTACAATATTATTATTAAGACTTAGCCATAAGGAAAGATTTATAAACCGTAAAGAGTTTTACCTCATGCAAAATTGTCATTTCTTTAATAAGACATAAACTTTTTTTTCCGAGGCCTTCCAAGTACCTACAAATCCAAAATGTGGCCCTGCAAAGGGTTTGAGTTGGAGACCACTGATCTACAGAATACCTTGTTGTCCCAACCCAGTGGGAACTCCTTATTCCCCAAAATAGGAAGCTGGTCTGAACCGTAGAATTCATGCCCCAAACTTCAACAGTGCTCACCAACCCAATCTCAACGGACTCAGAATCAAACTCATCCAGTTCACTCCACCACAGATGACTTCCGACCCCTGTGCTGCTGACCAAATCTGGAGCACATTTATACCATTAGAAAATTATGACACAGCTAAACTACTAAAGAAAATCTCCTCCTGCAGCAGCACCCTTTACAAATGCCCAGCTGGTTATTTGCTAATGCCCCGAATCACATCATTGCTTGGATCACTCACTTTCTGAACAATTTGCTACACCACAGCCAACTTCTGCCCCAAATGGGTCAAATTGTGCTCACCCCTATTCCCAAGACACCAAAAGCAGATCTAACAAATCCTACAAATTACAGGCTTATAGCTGGCATCCCAATACTCACCAACATTTTAGAAACACATGTAAGTAACCTATATCGAAAACTACTCCTGCCTTCATCATACACAGTTCGGATTTCGCCCACAACACAGCACGGAACTGCTTTTGCTAATCTTAACTACCAAAGTAAAGCAAGCACTAAGCAAAGGATATCAAACCATCCTCCTCTAATTCGATATTTCAGCAGCATTTGACTCTGTCAACCACCAAATGCACCTAAACATACTCAATAAAATAGGCATAGTGGGCACAGTATACAACTGGCTCAAAGATTTCCTAGAGAATAGAAACTACCTTGTCCAGAAAGACAAGGAATTCTTGCAAAGCTGGCAAGCATTCTGTGGTGTTCCCCAAGGATTCCTCCTCTCTCCCATACTCTACAACCTTTTCAAAAATTCCCTAGGCAATATTACTTTAAATAACAATGAGAGCCTCCTATCATATACAGACGACATACTTCTTCTCATCCCCATTAAATGCAACTCCAATGACATCCCTCAGAGGGCCATGCACAAAAAGCTCAAACTGAACACAGCAAAAACAAAAGTACTATGGTTTCACAGTTCCCTATAAACATTCCCTACAACCATTTACCCTGCCCTCTGGAACCAAACTAGATATCAACAAAACCTCCAAAATACTCAGGGTCATACTAGACTCTACCCTCTCCTGTGAACCCCAGATCTCCAACTTATGAAAGAAAACCTATAGTATGAGACAGCTCCAACAGGTCAGACCCTTCTTCCATAGTCACCACTTTTCAATACTGACACAAATGCTAGTACTGTCTCAACTGGACTACTGTAACTCACTTTATGCAGGCATAAACACCACCCTCATCCAAAACTACAACTGATTCAAAACACAGCAATGCAGCTAATCTCTAAGCTGAAAAAATTTGACTCCATATCGCCCTATTTCAAAAGGCTTCACTGGCTACCAATCACTGCATGCATTAAATTCAAAGTGTCATGCATAATCTTGCATGCAAGCTTAGCTAAACCTCTCATAAACCTTTTCATCAATTCTTTGTCCAATTTAACCAGAAATATCAAGAAACTTCTTCTGATCCTCCCATCCCCTAAGGAATAAAGTACAGGTGTACATTCAACTCATTCATCACCTACATCGGGCAAAAACCTATAACAGCCTCCCGATAACCATCAAAACTGAACCCTGCTATCTCGGATTTCGAAAGAAACTAAAGGCTCTTCTTTTCGAGACGATATACTCTATTGACAATCAATAGCTTGTTCAAACTCAAAGATTTCTTCCTCACTCCAATGTAAACCGTACTTCAAATATCTCCTCTCTGCTTCCTCGTAGAGGTCTCTTCACCCCTCCCTCTCTTCCTGCCTTTATCTGGCTACCAGCACTGATATTTAGAGGCTGGACAGCTGGCAAATGGTGAAAGATAGACCTACTTTTTAGACGGGTCTACCTGACCACTAGATTTAGCTGGCCAGTGGCTGAATATTGGCAGTGACCAGCTATGTAGCATGATATAGCCAGTTACCAGTCCAATCCAATGAGCCAGATATTCAGCGAGAGATAGCTGGCTATCTGCCACTGAATATCGGCAGATATCCAGTAAAGAATCTTTAGGGTGGTCCAAGGTAGTATGCAAAAAACAAAAAATCAACCTTGTCAAATCTTGTGGGGCAGAAAGGTGGAGGTATTGCCCTATATGTTTGGGAAGGAATAGAATCTGTGAGAGAGACTATGATGGAAGAGAAAGACGGATAAAAATTCCCAGACACAATGGTGCTGACACAAAAATTGGCCTTTACTACCGACCGCCAGGACAGAGGGAGGAGACAGACTCGGAAATGATAGAAGAAATTAAACACGAATGTAAGACAGGTAATGTCGTAATCTTTGGGGATTTCAATTTCCCGGGGATAGACTGGGACCTGGGAACCTCTAACTGTGGCAAAGAGGCAAAGTTCCTGGAAGTGCTAGGGGACTGCTTCCTGGAACAATTGGTGGGAGAGTCGACATGAGGAAACGTCACCTTGGACTTGGTCCTAAATGGCATTACGGGGCCGGCAAAGGAAGTAGAAGTCACGGTCCCGCTGGGGACGAGCGATCACAACATGATCAACTTCAAACTCAATGTCGGGAAGGGGAAAGGTACTAAAACCTCAACCATGACTTTAAACTTTAAAAGGGGAAGATACGATAGCATGAGAGCCATGGTGAAACAACGAATCATGAAAAAGATGGGCAAAGTCAAAATGGTAGAACAGGCATGGTCCCTTCTGAAAAATACTATCACGGAAGCACAAAGCCTCTACATTCCGCGGATGTCCAAAGCAAAGTAAACCAAAGGCAAAAGAGAGCCGGCGTGCCTTACTAAAGAGGTGAAGGAAGCCATAAAAGAAAAGAAGGACTCCTTTAAAACATGGAAAACCCACAAAAACAACCAAAACTTGGAACAAACACAAAGATGATCAGAAGAAATGTCACAGGGAAGTGAAGGATGCCAAAAAGGACTATAAGGAGAAAATAGCGCAGGAGGCCAAAAACTTCAAGCCCTTCTTTAGGTACGTGAAAGGGAGAAAACCCGCAAAAGAGGTGGTGGGACCGCTGGACGACCAGGGAAGGAAAGGGTACATCAAGGAAGGCAAACAAATTGCAGACAGACTAAATTCCTTCTTTGCGTCTTTCTTCACGAAGGAGGACGCTGCAACAATTCCAGAAGAAGTGAAAGTGTTCAAAGGAGTAACAGAAGACAGCCTCACCACAGTAGAAGTGGACTTAGACCAGATTTACCACCAGATCGACAAACTCAAAAGTGACAAATCTCCTGGACCAGATGGAATTCATCTGAGAGTCTTGAAAGAGTTAAAAGTGGAAATCGGAGAACTATTGCAAAAACTTGCTAACCTGTCAATCAAAACAGGACAGATACCGGACGACTGGAAGATAGCGAACGTCACGCCGATATTTAAAAAAGGATCGAGAGGAGTGCCAGGCAACTATAGACGTGAGTTTCATGTCAGTCCCTGGGAAGATGGTTGAGGCGCTGATCAAGGATAGCATAATCCGGCACTTAGACACACACGACTTGATGAGAGCCAGTCAACATGGATTCAGGAAAGGGAAGTCATGTTTGACGAACCTACTTCAATTTTTTGAGACAGTGAACAGACAAATTGATAATGGAGAACCGGTGGATATTATATACTTGGATTTTCAGAAAGCGTTCGACCAGGTTCCACATGTAAGACTTCTCAGGAAACTACAAGGCCATGGAATAGAAGGAGATATACTAAGATGGATAGGCAAATGGCTGGAGAACAGAAGGCAGAGAGTGGGAATAAATGGGAAGTTCTCAGACTGGGAGAATGTGACTAGCGGTATGCCCCAGGGCTCGATACTTGGGCCCATCTTATTTAATATTTTCAATAAAGACCTAGAGGATGGAACATCCAGTGAGATCATCAAGTTTGCAGATGACACAAAGCTATGCCGAGCAATCAAATCACAGAAGGACAGCGAGGAACTCCAGAGCGACTTGAGTCGATTGGAGAAATAGGCAGATAAATGGCAGATGAAGTTTAATGTGGAAAAATGCAAAGTGATGCACTTAGGCAGAAAGAATAAGGAACACAAGTATAGTATGTCAGGTGCAACTCTGGGAAAAACTGAACAGGAAAAGGACCTGGGTGTACTAATTAATAGGACTCTGAAGCCGTTGGTGCAATGCGCGGCGGCAACAAAAAACGCAAATAGAATGCTAGGCATAATGAAGAAGGGAATCACGAGTAGATCGGAGAAAGTAATAATGCCGCTTTATAGAGCAATGGTCAGACCATACTTGGAATACTATGTCCAACATTAGTCTCCATACCTAAAGAAGGATATAAATCTGCTGGAGAGGGTGCAGAGACAAGCAACAAAGCTAATAAAAGGTATGGAGAACTTGGAATACGAGGAATGACTTAAGAAACTGGGATTGTTCTCTCTTGAGAAGAGGAGACTGCGAGGGGATATGATCGAGACTTTCAAAATACTGAAAGGAATTGACAAAATAGAGCAGGAAAAAAAATTATTTACAATGTCCAATGTGACACGGACAAGAGGACATGGACTGAAGCTAGGGGGGGACAAGTTTAGGACAAATATCAGGAAGTTCTGCATCACACAACGAGTGGTGGACACCGGGAATGCTCTCCCAGAAGAGGTAATTGCGGAATCCACCGTTCTAGGATTTAAGGGTAAGCTAGATGTACATCTCCTTATGAGTGGCATAAATTGATACGGGTAAGGGTAAATTAGATGCACATCTCCTTTGAGAAGCTTAGAGTGATATGGGGACCAAAACTATGCCAGGGTACACCTGGCGGGGCCTCCGCGTGTGCGGGTCGCCAGACTTGATGGACCTAGGGTCTGATCCGGACATGGCAATTCTTATATTCTTATGTTCTCTTCCTTCCAGCGTCTGCCCTCTCTGTCTCTTCAATCCAGCATCTGCCCCTTCCATCCACTGTCTGTCCTCTCCCCCTTCTATATGGTATCTGTCTTCTTTCTATGCCCCTCTCCCCTTTCCATCCAGCTTGCACCCCCTTTCTCCTTTTTACATGATTCATTCCAGCTTCACTGCTCTCTTCATTTTTATCTCTCCTACAATAGATCTACCATCATTGTCCCTCTCTGCTTATTTTTCTGCTCACCCCTTCCCATCATCAATCTCTCTACTTTCTCATGCCTGTCTCTCCCCTTCCCCTCCTCTAATCTACCTGCCAGCTGTTTCCTTCCTTTTTGCCTTCTCCCTTCCCTCCTCCACCTGTCCAGCAGTAACTCTCTTCCCTTCCTCCCCTCCCAGCAGTATCTCTCCTTCTCCTTCCCTCCAGGTCCAGTAGCAGCTGTCCCTTTTTTTCCCTTGTCCAGAAGCTTCCCAGACTCCTTTCCCTCCTCCCCTCCCAGCAGCATCTCTCCTTCTCACTCTCCAGTAGCAGCTATACCTTTTTTCCCTTACCCAGCAGCTTCCCAGACTCCAATAGTGGCTTTCTCCCCTCCCAGCAGCTCTCCTTACTTGCCAGCGCAGTGATTCAGGAAGACAGCCTCGGGTCCTTTGTTGGGTCATGCCGCCTCTGAAGAAAGAGGAAGTTGCATCATCAGAGACGGCCGCGACTCAGCAAAAGCCCCAAGGCTGCCTTCCTGAATCGCTGTGCTGGTAAGTAAGGACAGCTGCAGAGAAGGGAGAAAGCCACTGTCGGAGGCTCCCCATGATCTCTCCTGCCTAGCGCAGACCAGCTGAAAATATCTCGATCTTGCCGGCCCTGCGCAGACTGGCAGGAAATTGAAGTTAATCAATCTCGCCGGCCCTGCATGAACCGGCAGAAATTTCCTGCGGACCGGCGGTTGAAGAACAGTGGTCTAGAAGACCTAGGACTAGGGACTGGACCATGAGCTGGAATTGTTTTCTGTCGAAGAATTTTCAAACTTGCCTTAGGTTTCTCATGATCGCGATTGATTTCTGTATTGTTTTGTTGATTTGTGGCTGCATGGTACAGCATCTGTCTATCATCAGAGAAGTTTTAGAGTGGGTTGAAAGGGGTATGTGATTGAGTTTATTACTAAGTTTGTTATGGTTGGTGTTTTATTTTTTTCGAGAAGTATGAATTTTGTTTTGTCTGGGTTCAGTTTTAGTTTGTGATCTTTCATCCATGTTGCCATTGTTTCTAGTGTTCTGTGTAGTGTGTCTCTCATGGAGGGGGTTGGTTGATCAAAAGGAAGGAGAATGGTAATATCATCTGCATAGCTATAGGAGGTTATGCCTAATTTGTCTAGGCAGGTACCGAGGGATGCAATGTAAAGATTGAAGAGTGTTGGGGATAATGGTAATCCTTGGGGTTGAACCATGGTTCTGATTTTTCTTTGTTTGTCTTTACTCTGTATGTCTTAGATTGTAGGAAACCTTGAAACCATGTGTGTACCTTACCTGTGATTCCTATTGTATCTAGTATTTGTAGCAGGATGTCATGGTCCACCAAGTCAAATGCTGCGGTGATAAGACAGAAGGTTGATTTCTGTCCAAGCACCTAGGAGCACTTGCATTTTTTGATGACAGAATTGCACCAGAAACAAAGCTACATATGGTGCAAAACTTACAGCATCCACCAGTGCCAGACATTTCATGACATCTCATAGGTATAAATTAAATAGAACCCATGACCTTTGAAAGTCTTGTAACACAGAGAATACAGTCATTTTTTTAATCTCTTGATTGAAGGAGGATCAACAAAAGCAAAAATATTCCTGAAGAAACATCCCACACAATGGACCAACGATCCAGTTTTCAAGGAACTTTTTAATTGGGCATCCAAACTAACTGTTAATGATGCAGTAGAACAAGGGATAAACCTCATTGAAAAATACGATACTTTGACAAAAGATGAAGAACAGAAGCAATTTGTTCTTCGGCTAGTGGTCAGCCACCAAAAAATGTTTGCTTCTGCATCAAAGGTGGCTCTTATGTCATAGACCGTTGATTATTTACAATATACTGTTAAGCTTAGTGGTGTTTTAAAAACAACAACGACCCCTAAACTTTGTTTAAAATAAAATTTTGTGTTTTTCATTTTTATAGGAATAGAAAGGAATAAAATTAGCCTTGTGGACAAACAAAATGTGTTAATTATTTTGGAGCACCCTAGTGAGTTATTCCCAGCCAGCTAGGTATCAATAAATACGAGTATCGGGAGGTAGGTATCTGGGTTTTCAGAGATGTTCTAGGAAGCATTAGAGGTTGTGGGGTGCATGGAACATAACTTTTCACAAAGCTATAATGGACTGCCATACAAGAACATAACCTTATGTTTTGCCTTGAAATTAATAAAAATATCCAAACACAGTTCCACCTATTTTGAAGTAAAAATATACAAACTGCGTGTATCTGAAAACGGAGAGGGTAGAAGCCTCTCACTTTGCTGGTTTTCATTGCATTTATTACAATTTATATTCTGCCTTTATCCAAGTTTTCAGTTTTAAACTCTATGTTCAACATACGCTTCACTTTCAGACCATCTTTAGCAAGTACATTAGACAGGGAAGAGGATTACCTGATCAGGCATTGTACTTTGTTTTGAGTGAAGTGACTGAAGTTCTGGTAAAATTCACTGTAGACAGACCCTCGTTTCCTCCTATGCAGAGGCCTGCATGGCAAAAAGAAAGGCTTCAGAAGGTTGTTCACAATGACTCACTGCTATTTGGAAATTAAACACCAGAGTCCCTA
This sequence comes from Geotrypetes seraphini, assembly GCF_902459505.1. NCBI lineage: Eukaryota > Metazoa > Chordata > Amphibia > Gymnophiona > Dermophiidae > Geotrypetes > Geotrypetes seraphini. The sequence continues at coordinate 81,539,537 of NC_047088.1, read as the reverse complement.
ATGCCCCAATCCTTAGAGTGAAGGGCTCCTGCACAATTCAAATATTCTAATGTCTGGCATATCCATAGCTTTCTTGGCTCCGTAAATTAAAAGCAAGCTTATACAACTCCCCAGAGTAATAGTAATAGAACAGGATCACCTTATTTTTTTTTCCCCCTTGCCAAAAAAGTAACCTCAGCGCCTACTGTTTAAAACAAACAGCAAATATTGACAAAGAGCAGAACCCAATCTGCTCCTAGACATGCGCAGCAAGGATAGGCTTAAAGAGCCACCCACTGTGCCACACAGCATGCTGGGATTAGTCTGACATTCCAATTAAGCTGATTCAACTAACCCAGACGACCTGAGCTACTTTTTATTAAATAGGTTTTCTGCTTCATACTGCTCTGTAAATAGCTGCCCTTCATTCCTACTAGTCCACCAGCACTGCTGATTTCATGGTGCACTACTGTACATTTACAAGGGGGTGCTGAAAAGTTCTCAGCCCAACTAAGAAAAGAATAATGTTGATATGGTTCAATCAATACTCTGAAACAATGTCAAAACTCAGAATTTTGTTTCTGCAAAAATTGGCACTTAACGAAATAACACTATTCAGCTAGAGCAGGGGTCCCCAAAGTCGAATCCAGTCAGGTTTTCAGGATTTCCCCAATGAATATGCATGAGATCTATGTGCATGCACTGCTTTCGATGCATATTCATTGGGGAAATCCTGAAAACCCAACTGGATTCGACCCTCAAGGAGGGACTTTGGGGACCCCTGCACTAGAGTGACAAAATAATGTTCAGAATTTAGAACGTTGGATGGTTGAGCTGAGAACTTTTTAGCACCCCCCTCGTATTGAGAGGTTACTTGAATTGTATGACATATTCCACCAGAGTCGCTATACTCACATCACATCATCACCCCACTCCTCAAGTCACTTCATTGGCTTCCTATCCATTTCTACATACAGTTTGAAACTCCTCGTTCACTTACAAGAACATTCAATCTGCAGCTCCTCAGTACAAGGGGCCGCTGAAAAGTTTTCAGCCCAACCAAAAAGAGAATGATGTGGAGCCATAAAACTTAAGTTTTTCTACACTTTTCTTGACACTTTTCGTTTCTTATCATTGATTTTGTACTCGGTGCTGTCACGTGATTGACCTGCGATCAGCGGTCGCTTTTAAGGTGGCCGCTAACAACAGCGCCAGTTACAGAATCCGGGCCTGTATGCCTGTGAAAAATAATAATAGACTTTTAATTGAGCTTTGAATCTTAGAAAAGAACTTTCAGCGCGAAGATATAGGGGAAGAGAGTTCCAGAGAGTGGGGCCATAATTGAGAAAGAGGAATTTCTGTGAACATCTAGAAATAGTTGCCTGAAGGAAGAGTCAGTAAGTACTGACATGAAGACCAAAGAGTTCTCAGCAGGGAATATTGAACTAAGAAACTAAATAGAAAAGATGAAAGACCAGTGAATAAAATTTGAAAGGAGAGAATATTGTATTTAAATGGGATCCGATAAGAAACAGAAGAATATGCTCTGCCTTTAAAAGAGGTGTAATATGGTCAAATTTAGAGCAACGGTAGAGTAGTTGAACTGCAGTATTTTGAACTAATTGTAATCAGTGAAGCCGATAGTTTGGAAGATCAGTGAGAATGGAATTGCAATAGACAAACTTTGAAAGAACTAGAGAATGTATAAAAGTCCAAATAGAGTTAAGCTAAAGGAGTGAACAAATAGAGCAAATCTGATGAAGAGCTAACTCTTAACTCCCAAGCCTGAGAAACTCCCTAACCCCCTAATTGTCCTGTTTGTGTGTTTGATTAGATTATAAACTCTACTGTTTTCATGTACAGTGCTATGTATATCTAGCAGCGCTATAGACAAGAAAAGTAGTAGTAGCAAAATTAGGCAGTATTATACTGATCAACATTCCTAACAAATTTCCTATATGATTTTACCATCTAGCTATAGAACAATGCCAGTATATGTTTGTTAACTAACCCCCTTTTTTACAAAACTGCGATAGCAGTTTCTAGTGCGGGGAGCCGCGATGAATGGCCTACACTGCTCCCGACATCATAGGAACTCAATGAGCTATGGGAGCTGTGCAGGCCATTCAGCGCGGCTCCCCGTGCTAGAAACTGCTATTTCAGTTTCATAAAAGGAGGCCTTAGTTGGCAGAAATCTTTGTATTCAATCAAGTCATCACCTATTTGGTGAGACAATAATTGCAGCTTTTTTAAAATGGGGACACAAATTCAGATATTGTGAGTGTGTAGCACACGCACATCTGTGTTCATTTAAAAAAAAAAAAGAGCAGAATCTTGAGACAAAGGGTAGGTTGGACACAGGTCTAAAGTTGCCGGGTACGTTAGGGTCGAGTGTGGGGTTTTTCAAGATTGGGCTGATGACTGCTGATTTCCAGTTTGCGGGTACTATGCCTGTTTGTAGAGAGGTGTTGATGAGATGAAGGATGATGTTTACAAAGACATCTTTTGACAGCCACTAGGAGATGTGATGGACAGGGTGTCTAGGAAGGAGCCAGAAGGGCGCATAGTGTCTTGTATTTTGGTGATGTCATCGTAGGATACAGTCTTGAAGTGAGTTAGGTTCCCAGTTGTAGTTTTTTATTATGATGTCTGAGTCAAGGGGGATGATGTCTGTAGCATGGCGGAGTTGAGGTGAGACCGTATTTTGTCTATTTTGTCAGCAAAGTAGTCAGAGTGTTTCACTGTCGAGTTCGATGTTAAGGCATCGGTTGTCTCCTTGTGATGTATCTTTTTTGTTAGATCAAAAAGGTTTGTTGATCTATTGGGGGGCTTTAATAGTTGTTGGAAGTAGTATATCTTTTTGCCTCTAGGGTGGCTTTTTTATATTCTTCATGCAGTTCCTTCCATTTGGACTTGTCACTGTTAAGCTTGGATTTGGTACCATTTCCTTTTCGCTTTTCTTAGTTCTCTTTTCTTGGTTCTTAAGTTGTTGGTAAACCAGGGGGAGGAGTATTTTCAGGGCTAGTATTTAATTTCTTTGATTGGCGCTAGCCCTTCGTATAGGGTTTTTACCTAAGTGTGCCAGTCCTTAGCAGCCTCATCAACAGATTCAGAATTGGGTTTTAATGTTCCCGTGAGGTTGGAAAGGCCTGTGGAGGGATCCTCTAAATTGATAGCGTCGTTGTTGTATATCTTCTTATGTTGGGTTTGCTTCCTGGTTGATGGTTGATTTGTTGTGTACATTTGGTTGAATATGATCAAATGGTGATCAGACCAAGGTACTGGTCTGGTGGTACAGTCAGGAGTTCCTGTGGTGAGCAAAGTATCTTTTCAAATAAAGATTAGGTCTAGGATGTGCCCTGCTGAGTGGGTCAATGAAGAGACCATTTGCTGGAGACCTAGGTCTGAGAGTGAGTTGATGAAGTCTGCTGGGGATCCAGTCTCATTTGGGTAGCTTGCAAAGTTAAAGTCTCTAAGTATGATGATCCGGTTGTATGTGATGACCAGATTGCTAAGGATGAGTAGTAGGTCATCTAGGATGGCCATTGGAGAGTGCAGTGCTCTGTATATCAAGGCGAAGGTTAGATCTCTTTTATGACCCACCAAGATAAAGCACTCTTGTGCATCTAATGTGATAGCTTCTATCAGTCTTGGGTTGAGGATAGACTTAAATGATAGCAGCTACACCTCCACTTCTAGTGCTCTGTCGTTGTCTTTAAGCCTGGTTTCGGTATTAGGAAGATGTCCCAGTTATTGTCTGCGAGGAGATCATTTAGTATAATGTCTTTGTTGTTTACAGAACTTGCATTTGCTAGTGCAATTTTGAGGTTTTTGGGTATTGGGGAGGGGGTGGTGGTGAGGATAGGCCCAGGTCATCATATCTAACCTGGCTTGTGATGACTGGGATGGAGGAATACATGTTGGCTAGGAGAGCAATTTATATGAAATTGGAGAGCATAGACTGTGGCATTGGTATTATCAAAGTAGTGAAGTTATAAGGATTGTGGTGGTTTGGGTTACAGAGCCTTTGTCTGTATCTTTGTTGTAATATTCTTAAGGCTATCCTAGCTATATGTTTTAGTATGACTCGTGATAACTGTATACTATAGATGGTCCCCTTTTAACCTACATATATATTTATTATTATTATTTTATTTTTTTTATCATGTTTATTAGAGAGTCAACAAGAGAAACAAGCAGAACACATGATAAAAATAGGCAAACAATGGCAATCAGAGGAAGAGAACAACAGGCATCACCAAGAAAACATAATACATCATGATACTGCAGGACTGCCCAAAAAGCAAAGACAGCCTGTCTCTCGCATCAGCTCCACAATTTTTTATTTTTACCCGTGGAACAACATGGCAAAGAAGACCTCAAAACAATCCCCCCAATTCACTCTTTCAGAGGAAACAATACAAGATATCCATCCAATAACATGAAATGTCAAGAATATTCTTAAGTCCCTGCAGGCCCTGTGTTATTATTTTAGAAGGTCTTTTCAGAATCTCTTTTACCTCCAGAAATGAACAAAGTACTCAAGGGTGAGGGGGTCCTTACAAGTGATACATACTGTACTGTGGTAATATAGCCTTTTTATAATACCTCTATTTGTTCAACTTAAAAGAATCAGCCTAACCCCCCCCACCTCCCCAAGCCCCCCTCCAATTGCATACTAGGAAACAAAGGAAGTAGAGAAAGATAGAGGAAGAAAAAGGAACGAAGAAAGAAAAAAAAACAAACCACGGCAAGCAAGGCAGATGAGACTACCCCGTACCTTTTAAAATTCTTCCTTCCCTCCCTCGACAGCTCCGTACTATTTCCGGGCAGCAGTCGCAAAGTCAGGGGCGCGGAGGTCAGGCACGAGCTTTCCGTGTTTCCTCCTGGCCACGTGCTGTTTTCTGAATGGCTGCAGGCAGTTCTTGCGAGTCCCACGAGAACTGCCACCAGCCATTCAGAAAGCGGCACGGGTCCAAGCGGGAGTGCAGAAAGCTTAGTCCTGACCTGTGTGCCTGCTGCCCTGAAATAGTATGGAGCAGTCGATAGAGGGAAGGAAGAATTTTAAAAGTTACGGGGTTTATAAAAAAAAAAAAAGGTACAGAAGGGGTATGATTAAAAAGGTACAGGACCACCAGGCTGCTTGAAAAATGGATGGCGGTGGTGTCGGCGGGTGGGGTGTTTGTTTTAAAAAAGTGGTCCTGTGGCAGCGGCGAGCAGACGGTGTTCAAAAAGGTGGTGCAGCTGCGCCTGGCGGTGGGGTTTGTGCAACTGTATTGGAGGGTAGGGGGTACAAATTTTGCATCTTCGCTCCATAAGACACACCAAGATTTCCACCTACTTTTGGGTGGAAAAAAGTGTGTCTTATGGAGCGAAAAATACGGTAGATA